>NW_025725917.1:6218739-6353743 GCF_021461395.2 Schistocerca americana
ACAATGCCGACTTAAGTACAAGAGGACTGACACTCTATCTTTCTATGATTTGCACCTCTCCTGTGAGTCCAGTTTTGGATTCCGATGCTTCACTTCAGGTTTACTGTATCCCTTGGACCTTCTTATTGACGATGAAACAAAGAAATTGCATTCGAATTTAATACAAAAGGCACAATGCCGACTTATGTACAATAGGACTGACACTCTCACTTTCAATGATTTGAATCTCTCCTGTGAGTCCAGTTTTAGATTCCGATGCTTCACTTCAGGTTTAATGTATCCCTTGTACCTTCTTGTTGACGATGAAACACAGAGATTGCATCGGAATTAATATCAAAAGGCACAACGCCGACATAAGTACTAGAGGACTGACACTGTAACTTTCTATGATTTGAACGGCTCCTGGGAGTCCAGTTTTAGATTCCGATGCTTCACTTCAGGTTTAATTTATCCCTTGTACCTTCTTGTTGACGATGAAACACAGAAATTGCATCCGAATTAAATACAATAGGCACAATGCCGCCTTAAGTACAAGAGGACTGACACTCTCACTTCCCATGATTTGAACCTCTCCTATGAGTCCAGTTTTAGATTCCGATGCTTCACTTCAGGTTTACTGTATACCTTGGTCCTTCTTATTGACGATGAAACACTGAAATGGAATCCGAATTTAATACAAAATTCACAATGCCGACTTAAGTACAATAGGACTGACACTCTCACTTTCTCTGATTTGAACCTCTCCTGTGAGTCCAGTTTTAGATTCCGATGCTTCACTTTAGCTTTACTGTATACCTTGGAACTTCTTACTGACGAGGAAACACAGAAATTGCACCGGAATTAAACTCAAAAGGCACAATGAGACTTAAGTCCGAGAGGACTGACACTCTAAATTTCTATAATTTGAACCTCTCCTGTGAGTCCAGTTTTAGATTCCGATGCTTCACTTAATTTTTACTGTATCCCTTGGACCTTCTTTCTGACGATGAAACAGACATTGCATCCGAATTTAATACAAAAGCACATCGCCGACTTAAGTACAAGAGGACTGACACTCTCACTTTCTATGATTTGAACCTCTCCTGTGAGTCCACTTTTAGATTCCGTTGCTTCACTTCAGGTTTACAGTATCCCTTGGACCTTCTTATTGACGATGAAACACAGAAATTGCATCCGAATTTAATACAAAAGGCACAATGCCGACTTAAGTACAAGATGACTGACACTCTCACTTTCTATGATTTGAACCTCTCCTGTGAGTCCAGTTTTAGATTCCGATGCTTCACTTCAGGTTTACTGTATACCTTGGAACTTCTTACTGACGAGGAAACACAGATATTGCACCGGAATTAAACTCAAAAGGCACAATGAGACTTAAGTCCGAGAGGACTGACACTCTAAATTTCTATAATTTGAACCTCTCCTGTGAGTCCAGTTTTAGATTCCGATGCTTCACTTCATTTTTACTGTATCCCTTGGACCTTCTTTCTGACGATGAAACAGACATTGCATCCGAATTTAATACAAAAGCACATAGCCGACTTAAGTACAAGAGGACTGACACTCTCACTTTCTATGATTTGAACCTCTCCTGTGAGTCCACTTTTAGATTCCGTTGCTTCACTTCAGGTTTACTGTATCCCTTGGACCTTCTTATTGACGATGAAACACAGAAATTGCATCCGAATTTAATACAAAAGGCAGAATGCCGACTTAAGTACAAGATGACTGACACTCTCACTTTCTATGATTTGAATCTCTCCTGTGAGTCCAGTTTTAGATTCCGATGCTTCACTTCAGGTTTAATGTATCCCTTGTACCTTCTTGTTGACGATGAAACACAGAGATTGCATCGGAATTAATTTCAAAAGGCACAATGCCGACATAAGTACTAGAGGACTGACACTCCAACTTTCTATGATTCGAACGGCTCCTGGGAGGTCAGTTTTCGATTCCGATGCTTCACTTCAGATTTACTGAATCCCTAGGACCTTCGTATTGACGATTAAACACAGATATTGCATACGAATTTAATACAAAAGGCACAATTCCGACTTAAGTACAAGAGGAATGACACTCTCACTGTCTATGATTTGAACCTCTCCTGTGAGTCCAGTTTTAGATTCCGATGCTTCACTTCAGGTTTCCTGTATACCTTGGACCTTCATATTGACGATGAAACACAGAAATTGCATCCGAATTTAATACAAAAATCACAATGCCGACTTAAGTACAAGAGGACTGACACTCTCACTGTCTATGATTTGAACCTCTCCTGTGAGTCCAGTTTTAGATTCCGATGCTTCACTTCAGGTTTCCTGTATACCTTGGACCTTCATATTGACGATGAAACACAGAAATTGCATCCGAATTTAATACAAAAGGCACAATGCCGCCTTAAGTACAAGAGGACTGACACTCTCACTTCCCTTGATTTGAACCTCTCCTATGAGTCCAGTTTTAGATTCCGATCCTTCACTGCAGGTTTACTGTATACCTTGGACCTTCTTATTGACGATGAAACACAGAAATTGCATCCGAATTTAATACAAAAGGCTCAATGCCGACTTAAGTACAAGACGACTGGCACTCTCACTTTCTATGATTTGAACCTCTCCTGTGAGTCCAGTTTTAGATTCCGATGCTTCACTTTAAGTTTACTGTATACCTTGGAACTTGTTATTGACGATGAAACACAGAAATTGCATCGGAATTAAATTCAAAAGGCACAATGCCGACATAAGTACAAGAGGACTGACACTCTATCTTTCTATGATTTGAATCTCTCCTGTGAGTCCAGTTTTGGATTCCGATGCTTCACTTCAGATTTACTGTATCCCTTGAACCTTCTTATTTACGATGAAACAAAGAAATTTCATCCGAATTTAATACAAAAGGCACAATGCCGACTTAAGTACAACAGGATTGACACTCTCACCTTCAATGATTTGAATCTCTCCTGTGAGTCCAGTTTTAGATTCCGATGCTTCACTTCAGGTTTAATGTATCCCTTGTACCTTCTTGTTGACGATGAAACACAGAGATTGCATAGGAATTAATTTCAAAAGACACAATGCCGACATAAGTACTAGAGGACTGACACTCTAACTTTCTATGATTTGAACGGCTCCTGGGAGTCCAGTTTTAGATTCCGATGCTTCACTTCAGGTTCCCTGTATACCTTGGACCTTCATATTGACGATGAAACACAGAAATTTCATCCGAATTTAATACAAAAGGCACAATGCCGCCTTAACTACAAGAGGACTGACACTCTCACTTCCCATGATTTGAACCTCTCCTATGAGTCCAGTTTTAGATTCCGATGCTTCACTGCAGGTTTACTGTATACCTTGGACCTTCTTATTGACGACGAAACACAGAAATTGCATCCGAATTTAATACAAAATTCACAATGCCGACTTAAGTACAATAGGACTGACACTCTCACTTTCTCTGATTTGAACCTCTCCTGTGAGACCAGTTTTAGATTCCGATGCTTCACTTTAGGTTTAATGTATACCTTGGAACTTCTTACTGACGAGGAAACACAGAAATTGCACCGGAATTAAATTCAAAAGGCACAATTAGACTTAAGTCCGAGAGGACTGACACTCTAAATTTCTATAATTTGAACCTCTCCTGTGAGTCCAGTTTTAGATTCCGATGCTTCACTTCATTTTTACTGTATCCCTTGGACCTTCTTACTGACGATCAAACACAGACATTGCATCCGAATTTAATACAAAAGCACATCGCCGACTTAAGTACAAGAGGACTGTCACTCTCACTATCTATGATTTGAAACTCTCCTGTGAGTCCACTTTTAGATTCCGTTGCTTCACTTCAGGTTTACTGTATCCCTTGGACCGTCTTATTGACGATGAAACACAGAAATTTCATCCGAATTTAATACAAAAGGCACAATGCCGACTTAAGTACAAGATGACTGGCACTCTCACTTTCGATGATTTGAACCTCTCCTGTGAGTCCAGTTTTAGATTCCGATGCTTCACTTCAGGTTTACTGTATACCTTGGAACTTGTTATTGACGATGAATCACAGAAATTGCATCGGAATTAAAACCAAAAGGCACAATGCCGACTTAAGTACAAGAGGACTTACACTCTAACTTTCTATGATTTGAACCTCTCCTGTGAGTCCAGTTTTAGATTCCGATGCTTCACTTCAGGTTTACTGTACACCTTCGAACTTCTTACTGACGATGAAACACAGATATTGCATCCGAATTTAATACAAAAGCACAATGCCGACTTAAGTACAAGAGGACTGACACTCTCACTTTCAATGATTTGAACCTCTCCTGTGAGTCCAGTTTTGGATTCCGATGCTTCACTTCAGGTTTACTGTGTCCCTTGGACCTTCTTATTGACGATGGCACACAGAAATTGCACCCGAATTTAATACACAAGGCACAATGCTGACTTAAGTACAAGAGGACTGACACTCTAAATTTCTATGATTAGAACCTCTCCTGTGAGCCCAGATTTAGATTCCGATGCTTCACTTCAGGTTTACTGTCTCCCTTGGACCTTCTTATTGACGATGAAACACAAAAATTGCTTCCGAATTTAATACAAAAGGCAATATGCTGACTGATGTACAAGAGGACTGACACTCTCACTTTCTATGATTTGAACCTCTCCTGTGAGTGCAGTTTTAGATTCCGAAGCTTCACTCCAGGTTTACTGTATACCTTGGAACCTCTTATTGACGATGAAACCCAGAAATTGCATCCGAATTTAATACAAAATTCACAATGCCAACTTAAGTACAATAGGACTGACACTTTAACTTTATACGATTTCAACCTCTCCTGTGAGTCCAGTTTAAATTCCGATGCTTCACTTTAGGTTTACTGTATACCATGGAACTTTTTACTGACGAAGAAACACAGAAATTGCACCGGAATTAAAATCAAAAAGCACAATGAGACTTAAGTCCGAGAGGACTGACACTCTAAATTTCTATAATTTGAACCTCTCCTGTGAGTCCAGTTTTAGATTCCGATGCTTGACTTCATTTTTACTGTATCCCTTGGACCTTCTTATTGACGATGAAACACAGGAATTGCATCCAAATTTAATATAAAAGCACAATGCTGACTTAAGTACAAGAGGACTGACACTCTCACTTTCCATGATTTGAACCTCTCCTGTGAGTCCACTTTTAGATTCCGATGCATCACTTCAGGTTTACTGTATCCCTTGGACCTTCTTATTGACGATGAAACACAGAATTTGCATCCGAATTTAATACAAAAGGCACAATGCCGACTTAAGTACAAGAAGACTGACACTCTAACTTTCTATGATTTGAACCTCTCCTGTGAGTCCAGTTATAGTTACCGATGCTTCACTTCAGGTTTACTCTATCCCTTGGACGTTCTTATTGACGATGAAACACAGAAATTGCATTGGAATTAAATTCAAAAGGCACCATGCCGACTTAAGTACAAGAATACTGACACTCTCACTTTCCATGATTTGAACCTCTCCTGTGAGTCCACTTTTAGATTCCGATGCTTCACTTCAGGTTCACTGTATCCCTTGGACCTTCTTATTAACGATGAAACACAGAAATTGCACCGGAATTAAATTCAAAAGGCACAATGCCGACTTAAGTACAAGAGGACTTACACTCTAACTTTCTATGCTTTGAACTTCTCCTGTGAGTCCAGTTTTAGATTCCGATGCTTCACTTCAGGTTTACTGTGCACCTTGGAACTTCTTATTGACGATGAAACACAGAAATTGCATTGGAATTAAATTCAAATGGCACAATTCCGACTTAAGTACAAGAGGACTGACACTTTAACTTTCTATGATTTGAACCTCTCCTGTGAGTCCAGTTTTAGATTCCGATGCTTCACTTCAGGTTTACTGTTTCCCTTGGACCTTCTTATTGACGATGAAACACAGACATTGCATCCGAATTTAAAACAAATGCACAATGCCGACTTAAGTACAAGAGGACTGACACTCTCACTTTCTATGATTTGAACATCTCCTGTGAATCCAGTTTTGGATTCCGATGCTTCACTTCAGGTTTACTGTATCCCTTTGACCTCCTTATTGACGATAAACACAGAAATTGCATCCGAATTTAATACAAAAGCACAATGCCGACTTAAGTACAAGTGGACTGACACTCTCACTTTCAATGATTTGAATCTCTCCTGTGAGTCCAGTTTTAGATTCCGATGCTTCACTTCTGGTTTAATGTATCTCTTGTACCTTCTTATTCAAGATGAAACACAGAAATTGCATCCGAATTTAATATAAAAGGCACAATGCCGACTTAAGTACAAGAGGACTGACATTCTAACTTTCTATGATTTGAACCTCTCCTGTGAGACCAGTTTTAGATTCCGATTTTTCAATTCAGGTTTACTGTATCCCTTGGACCTTCGTATTGATGATGAAACACAGATATTGCATCCGAATTTAATACAAAAGGCACAATGAAGACTTAAGTACAACAGGACTGACACTCCAACTTTCTATGATTTGAACCTCTCCTGTGAGTCCAGATTTAGATGCCGATGCTTCACTTAAGGTTTACTGTATACCTTCGAACTTCTTACTGACGATGAAACACAGAAATTGCACCGGAATTAAACTCAAAAGGCACAATGAGACTTAAGTCCGAGAGGACTGACACTCTAAATTTCTATAATTTGAACCACTCCTGTGAGTCCAGTTTTAGATTCCGATGCTTCACTTCATTTTTACTGTATCCCTTGGACTTTTATACTGACGATGAAACACAGACATTGAATCCGAATTTAATACAAAAGCACATCGCCGACTTAAGTACAAGAGGACTGACACTCTCACTTTCTATGATTTGAACCTCTCCTGTGAGCCCACTTTTAGATTCCGTTGTTTCACTTCAGGTCTACTGTGTCCCTTGACGATGAAACACAGAAATTGCGTCCGAATTTAATACAAAAGGCACAATGGCGACTTAAGTACAAGATGACTGACACTCTTACTTTCTAGGATTTGAACCTCTCCTGTGAGTCCAGTTTTAGATTCCGATGCTTCACTTAAGGTTTACTGTATACCTTGGAACTTGTTATTGACGATGAAACACAGAAATTGCATCGGAATTAAATTCAAAAGGCACAATGCCGACTGAAGTACAAGAGGACTTACACTCTAACTTTCTATGATTTGAACCTGTCCTGTGAGTCCAGTTTTAGATTCCGATGCTTCACTTCAGGTTTACTGTATACCTTGGACCTTCTTACTGACGATGAAACACAGATATTGCATCCGAATTTAATACAAAAGCACAATGCCGACTTAAGTACAAGAGGACAGACACTCTCACTTTCTATGATTTTAATCTCTCCTGTGGGTCCAGTTTTGGATTCCGATGCTTCACATCAGGTTTACTGTATCCCTTGGACCTTCTTATTGACGATGACACACAGAAATTGCATCCGAATTTAATTCACAAGGCACAATGCCGAATAAGTACAAGAGGACTGACACTCTCACTTTCTATGATTTGAACCTCTCCTGTGAGTCCAGTTTTAGATTCCGATGCTTCACTTCAGGTTTACTGTATCCCTCGGACCTTCGTATTGACGATGAATAACAGAAATTGCATCCGAATTTAATACAAAAAGCACAAGGCCGACTTAAGTACAAGTGGACTGACACTCTATCTTTCTATGATTTGAACCTCTCCTGTGAGTCCAGTTTTGGATTCCGATGCTTCACTTCAGGTTTACTGTATCCTTTGGACATCCTTATATACGATGAAACACAGAAATTGCATCCGAATTTAATACAAAAGGCACAATGCCGACTTAAGTACAAGAGGACTGACACTCTAACTTTCTATGATTTGAACCTCTCCTGTGAGTCCAGATTTAGATTCCGATGCTTCACTTCAGGTTTACTGTCTCCCTTGGACCTTCTTATTGACGATGAAACACAATAATTGCTTCCGAATTTAATACAAAAGGCAATATGCTGACTGATGTACAAGAGGACTGACACTCTCACTTTCTATGATTTGAACCTCTCCTGTGAGTGCAGTTTTAGATTCCGAAGCTTCACTCCAGGTTTACTGTATACCTTGGAACCTCTTATTGACGATGAAATCCAGAAATTGCATCCGAATTTAATACAAAATTCACAATGCCGACTTAAGTACAATAGGACTGACACTTTAACTTTATACGATTTGAACCTCTCCTGTGAGTCCAGTTTAAATTCCGATGCTTCACTTTAGGTTTACTGTATACCATGGACCTTCTTACTGACGAAGAAACACAGAAATTGCACCGGAATTAAAATCAAAAAGCACAATGAGACTTAAGTCCGAGAGGACTGACACTCTAAATTTCTATAATTTGAACCTCTCCTGTGAGTCCAGTTTTAGATTCCGATGCTTCACTTCATTTTTACTGTATCCCTTGGACCTTCTTATTGACGATGAAACACAGAAATTGCATCCAAATTTAATATAAAAGCACAATGCCGACTTAAGTACAAGAGGACTGACACTCTCACTTTCCATGATTTGAACCTCTCCTGTGAGTCCACTTTTAGATTCCGATGCTTCACTTCAGGTTTAATGTATCCCTTGGACCTTCTTATTGACGATGAAACACAGAATTTGCATCCGAATTTAATACAAAAGGCACAATGCCGACTTAAGTACAAGAAGACTGACACTCTAACTTTCTATGATTTGAACCTCTCCTGTGAGTCCAGTTTTAGTTTCCGATGCTACACTTCAGGTTTACTCTATTCCTTGGACGTTCTTATTGACGATGAAACACAGAAATTGCATTGGAATTAAATTCAAAAGGCACAATGCCGACTTAAGTACAAGAGGACTGACACTCTCACTTTCCATGATTTGAACCTCTCCTGTGAGTCCACTTTTAGATTCCGATGCTTCACTTCAGGTTTACTGTATCCCTTGGACCTTCTTATTAACGATGAAACACAGAAATTGCATCGGAATTAAATTCAAAAGGCACAATGCCGACGTAAGTACAAGAGGACTGACACTCTCACTTTCTATGATTTGAACATCTCCTGTGAGTCCAGTTTTGGATTCCGATGCTTCACTTCTGGTTTACTGTATCCCTTTGACCTCCTTATTGACGATAAACACAGAAATTGCATCCGAATTTAATACAAAAGCACAATGCCGACTTAAGTACAAGAGGACTGACACTCTCACTTTCAATGATTTGAATCTCTCCTGTGAGTCCAGTTTTAGATTCCAATGCTTCACTTCAGGTTTAATGTATCCCTTGTACCTTCTTATTCAAGATGAAACACAGAAATTGCATCCGAATTTAATATAAAAGGCACAATGCCGACTTAAGTACAAGAGGACTGACATTCTAACTTTCTATGATTTGAACCTCTCCTGTGAGTCCAGTTTTAGATTCCGATGCTTCACTTAAGGTTTACTGTATACCTTGGAACTGCTTACTGACGATGAAACACAGAAATTGCACCGGAATTAAGTTCAAAAGGCACAATGAGACTTAAGTCCGAGAGGACTGACACTCTAAATTTCTATAATTTGAACCACTCCTGTGAGTCCAGTTTTAGATTCCGATGCTTCACTTCAGGTTTACTGTATCCTTTGGACCTCCTTATTTACGATGAAACACAGAAATTGCATCCGAATTTAATACAAAAGGCACAATGCCGACTTAAGTACAACATGACTGACACTCTCACTTTCAATGTTTTGAACCTCTCCTGTGAGTCCAGTTTTAGATTCCGATGCTTCATTTCAGGTTTACTGTATCCCTTGGACCTTCGTATTGACGATGAAACACAGATATTGCATCCGAATTCAATACAAAAGGCACAATGCCGACTTAAGTACAAAAGGACTGACACTCTAACTTTGTATGTTTTGAACCTCTACTGTGAGTCCAGTTTTTGATTCCGATGCTTCACTTCAGGTTTACTGTACACCTTGGAACTTCTTATTGACGATGAAACACAGAAATTGCATCGGAATGAAATTCAAAAGGCACAATGCCGACATAAGTACAAGAGGACTGACACTCTAACTTTGTATGATTTGAACCTCTCCTGTGAGTCCCGTTTTTGATTCCGATGCTTCACTTCAGGTTTACTGTACACCTTGGAACTTCTTATTGACGATGAAACACAGAAATTGCATCGGAATTAAATTCAAAAGGCACAATGCCGACTGAAGTACAAGACGACTGACACTCACACTTCCTATGATTTGAACCTCTCCTGTGAGTCCAGTTTTAGATTCCGATGCTTCACTTCAGGTTTACTGTATCCCTTGGACCTTTGTATTGACGATGAATCACAGAAATTGCATCCGAATTTAATACAAAAACACAATGCCGACTTTAGTACAAGAGGACTGACACTCTAACTTTCTATGATTTGAGCCTCTCCTAAGAGCCCAGTTTTAGATTCCGATGCTTCACTTCAGGTTTACTGTATACATTGGACCTTCTTATTGACAATGAAACACAGATATTGCATCGGAATTTAATACAAAAGGCACAATGCCGACTTAAGTACAAGAGGACTGACACTCTCACCTTCAATGATTTGAACGTATTCTGCGAGTCCAGTTTTAGATTCCGATGCTACACTTCAGGTTTACTGTATATCTTGGAACTTCTTATTGGCGATGAAACACAGAAATTGCATCCGAATTTAATACTAAATTCACAATGCCGACTTAAGTACAATAGGACTGACACTCTAAATTTCTATGATTTCAACCTCTATTGTGAGTCCAGTTTTTGATTCCGATGCTTCACTTCAGGTTTACTGTATACCTTGGATCTTCTTATTGACGATGAAACACAGAAATTGCATCTGAATTTAATACAAACGGCACAATGACGACTTAAGTACAAGAGGACTGACACTCTAACTTTCTTTGATTTGAACCTCTCCTGTGAGTCCAGTTTTAGATTCCAATGCCTCACTTCAGGTTTGCTGTATCCCTTGTACCTTCTTATTGACGATGAAACACAGAAATTGCATCCGAATTTAATACAAAAGGCACAATGCCGACTTAAGTACAAGAGGACTGACACTCTCACCTTCAATGATTTGAACCTCTCCTGTGAGTCCAGTTTTAGATTCCGATGCTACACTTCAGGTTTACTGTATATCTTGGAACTTCTTATTGGCGATGAAACACAGAAATTGCATCCGAATTTAATACTAAATTCACAATGCCGACTTAAGTACAATAGGACTGACACTCTAAATTTCTATGATTTCAACCTCTATTGTGAGTCCAGTTTTAGATTACGAACCTTCACTTCAGGTTTACTGTATACCTTGGAACTTCTTATTGACGATGAAACACAGAAATTGCATCCGAATTTAACACAAAATTCACAATGCCGACTTAAGTACAATAGGACTGACACTCTAACTTTCGATGATTTGAACCTCTCCTGTGAGTCCAGTTTTGGATTCCGGTGCTTCACTTCAGGTTTACTGTATACCTTGGATCTTCTTATTGACGATGAAACACAGAAATTGCATTCGAATTTAATACAAAAGGCACAATGACGACTTAAGTACAAGAGGACTGACACTCTCACTTTCTATGATTTGAACCTCTCCTGTGAGTCCAGTTTTAGATTCCGATGATTCACTTCAGGTTTACTGTATATCTTAGAACTTCTTTTTGACGATGAAACACAAAAATTGCATCGGAATTAAATTTAAAAGGCACAATGCCGACTTAAGTACAAGAGGACTGACACTCTCACTTTCAATGATTTGAATCTCTCCTGTGAGTCCAGTTTTAGATTCCAATGCTTCACTTCAGGTTTAATGTATCCCTTGTACCTTCTTATTCAAGATGAAACACAGAAATTGCATCCGAATTTAATATAAAAGGCACAATGCCGACTTAAGTACAAGAGGACTGACATTCTAACTTTCTATGATTTGAACCTCTCCTGTGAGTCCAGTTTTAGATTCCGATGCTTCACTTAAGGTTTACTGTATACCTTGGAACTGCTTACTGACGATGAAACACAGAAATTGCACCGGAATTAAATTCAAAAGGCACAATGAGACTTAAGTCCGAGAGGACTGACACTCTAAATTTCTATAATTTGAACCACTCCTGTGAGTCCAGTTTTAGATTCCGATGCTTCACTTCAGGTTTACTGTATCCTTTGGACCTCCTTATTTACGATGAAACACAGAAATTGCATCCGAATTTAATACAAAAGGCACAATGCCGACTTAAGTACAACATGACTGACACTCTCACTTTCAATGTTTTGAACCTCTCCTGTGAGTCCAGTTTTAGATTCCGATGCTTCATTTCAGGTTTACTGTATCCCTTGGACCTTCGTATTGACGATGAAACACAGATATTGCATCCGAATTCAATACAAAAGGCACAATGCCGACTTAAGTACAAAAGGACTGACACTCTAACTTTGTATGTTTTGAACCTCTACTGTGAGTCCAGTTTTTGATTCCGATGCTTCACTTCAGGTTTACTGTACACCTTGGAACTTCTTATTGACGATGAAACACAGAAATTGCATCGGAATGAAATTCAAAAGGCACAATGCCGACATAAGTACAAGAGGACTGACACTCTAACTTTGTATGATTTGAACCTCTCCTGTGAGTCCCGTTTTTGATTCCGATGCTTCACTTCAGGTTTACTGTACACCTTGGAACTTCTTATTGACGATGAAACACAGAAATTGCATCGGAATTAAATTCAAAAGGCACAATGCCGACTGAAGTACAAGACGACTGACACTCACACTTCCTATGATTTGAACCTCTCCTGTGAGTCCAGTTTTAGATTCCGATGCTTCACTTCAGGTTTACTGTATCCCTTGGACCTTTGTATTGACGATGAATCACAGAAATTGCATCCGAATTTAATACAAAAACACAATGCCGACTTTAGTACAAGAGGACTGACACTCTAACTTTCTATGATTTGAGCCTCTCCTAAGAGCCCAGTTTTAGATTCCGATGCTTCACTTCAGGTTTACTGTATACATTGGACCTTCTTATTGACAATGAAACACAGATATTGCATCGGAATTTAATACAAAAGGCACAATGCCGACTTAAGTACAAGAGGACTGACACTCTCACCTTCAATGATTTGAACGTATTCTGCGAGTCCAGTTTTAGATTCCGATGCTACACTTCAGGTTTACTGTATATCTTGGAACTTCTTATTGGCGATGAAACACAGAAATTGCATCCGAATTTAATACTAAATTCACAATGCCGACTTAAGTACAATAGGACTGACACTCTAAATTTCTATGATTTCAACCTCTATTGTGAGTCCAGTTTTAGATTCCGATGCTTCACTTCAGGTTTACTGTATACCTTGGATCTTCTTATTGACGATGAAACACAGAAATTGCATCTGAATTTAATACAAACGGCACAATGACGACTTAAGTACAAGAGGACTGACACTCTAACTTTCTTTGATTTGAACCTCTCCTGTGAGTCCAGTTTTAGATTCCAATGCCTCACTTCAGGTTTGCTGTATCCCTTGTACCTTCTTATTGACGATGAAACACAGAAATTGCATCCGAATTTAATACAAAAGGCACAATGCCGACTTAAGTACAAGAGGACTGACACTCTCACCTTCAATGATTTGAACCTCTCCTGTGAGTCCAGTTTTAGATTCCGATGCTACACTTCAGGTTTACTGTATATCTTGGAACTTCTTATTGGCGATGAAACACAGAAATTGCATCCGAATTTAATACTAAATTCACAATGCCGACTTAAGTACAATAGGACTGACACTCTAAATTTCTATGATTTCAACCTCTATTGTGAGTCCAGTTTTAGATTACGAACCTTCACTTCAGGTTTACTGTATACCTTGGAACTTCTTATTGACGATGAAACACAGAAATTGCATCCGAATTTAACACAAAATTCACAATGCCGACTTAAGTACAATAGGACTGACACTCTAACTTTCGATGATTTGAACCTCTCCTGTGAGTCCAGTTTTGGATTCCGGTGCTTCACTTCAGGTTTACTGTATACCTTGGATCTTCTTATTGACGATGAAACACAGAAATTGCATTCGAATTTAATACAAAAGGCACAATGACGACTTAAGTACAAGAGGACTGACACTCTCACTTTCTATGATTTGAACCTCTCCTGTGAGTCCAGTTTTAGATTCCGATGATTCACTTCAGGTTTACTGTATATCTTAGAACTTCTTTTTGACGATGAAACACAAAAATTGCATCGGAATTAAATTTAAAAGGCACAATGCCGACTTAAGTACAAGCGGACTGACACTCTAACTTTCTTTGATTTGAACCTCTCCTGTGAGTCCAGTTTTAGATTCCAATGCCTCACTTCAGGTTTGCTGTATCCCTTGTACCTTCGTATTGACGATGAAACACAGATATTGCATCCGAATTTAATACAAAAGGCACAATGCCGACTTAAGTACAAGAGGACTGACACTGTCACCTTCAATGATTTGAACGTATTCTGCAAGTCCAGTTTTAGATTCCGATGCTACACTTCAGGTTTACTGTATCCCGTGGACCTACTTATTGACGATGAAACACAGAAATTGTATCCGAATTTAATACAAAGGCACAATGCCGACTTAAGTGCAAGAGGACAGACACTCTAACTTTCTATGATTTGAACCTCTCCTGCGGCTACAGTTTTAGATTCCGAAGCCTCACTTCAGGTTTAATGTATCCCTTGGACCTTCTTATTGACGATGAAACACAGTAATAGCATCCGAATTTTATACAAAAGACACAATGCCGACATAAGTACAAGAGGACTGACACTCTAACTTTCTATGATTTGAACCTCTCCTGTGAGTCCAGTTTTAGATTCCGAAGCTTCACTTCAGGTTTACTGTATACCTTGGAACTCCTTATTGACGATGAAACACAGAAATTGCATCCGAATTTAATACAAAATTCACAATGCCGACTTAAGTACAATAGGACTGACACTCTAACTTTCTATGATTTGAACCTCTCCTGTGAGTCCAGTTTTAGATTCCAATGCTTCACTTCAGGTTTAATGTATACCTTGGAACTTCTTGTTGTCGATGAAACACAGAAATTGCATCCGAATTTAATACAAAAGGCACAATGCCGACTTAAGTACAAGAGGATTGACACTCTCACTTTCTATGATTCGAACCTCTCCTGTGAGTCCAGTCTTAGATTCCGATGCTTCACTTCAGTTTTACTGTATACCTTGGAACCTCTTATTGACGATGAAACACAGAAGTTGCATCGGAATTAAATTTAAAAGGGACAATGCCGACTTAAGTACAAACGGACTGACACTCTAACTTTCTATGATTTGAACGTCTCCTGAGAGTCCAGTTTTTGATTCCGATGCTTCACTTCAGGTTTACTATATCCCTTGTACCTTCTTATTCAGGATGAAACACAGAAATAGCATCCGTATTTAATACAAAAGGCACAATGCCGACTTAAGTACAAGAGGACTGACACTCTAACTTTCTATGATTTTGACCTCTCCTGTGAGTCCAGTTTTAGATTCCGATGCTTCAATTCAGGTTTACAGTATCCCTTGGACCTTCGTAATGACAATGAAACACAGATATTGCATCCGAATTTAATACAAAAGGCATAATGCCAACATAAGTACAAGAGGACTGACACTCTAACTTTCTATAATTTGAACCTCTCCTGTGAGTCCAGTTTTAAATTCCGAAGCTTCACTTCAGGTTTACTGTATACCTTGGAACTTCTTATTGACGATGAAACACAGAAATTGCATCCGAATTTAATACAAAAGGCACAATGCCGACTTATGTACAATAGGACTGACACTCTAACTTTCTATGATTTCAACCTCTCCTGTGAGTCCAGTTTTAGATTCCGGTGCTTCACTTCAGGTTTACTGTATACCTTGGAAATTTTATTGGTTATGAAACACAGAAATTGCATCGGAATTAAATACAAAAGACACAATGCCGACTTAAGTACAATAGGACTGACACTCTAAATTTCTATGATTTGAACTTCTACTGTGAGTCTAGTTTTAGATTCCCATTCTTCACTTCAGGTTTACTGTATACCTTGGAACTTCTTATTGACAATGAAACACAGATATTGCATCCGAATTTAACACAAAAGGCACAATGCCGACTTAAGTAGAAAAGTGATTGACACTCTCACTTTCTATGATTTGAACGTCTCCTGTGAGTCCAGTTTTAGGTTCCGATGCTACACTTCAGGTTTACTGTATCCCTTGGACCTTCTTATTGACGATGAAACACAGAAATTGCAAACGAATTTAATACAAAAGGCACAATGCCAACTTAAGTACAAGATGACTGACACTCTAACTTTCTATGATTTGAACCTCTCCTGCGAGACCAGTTTAAGATTCCGAAGCCTCACTTCAGGTTTACTGTATCCCTTGGACCTTCTTATTGACGATGAAACACAGAAATTGCAAACGAATTTAATACAAAAGGCACAATCCCGACTTAAGTACAAGAGGACTGACACTCTAACTTTCTATGATATGAACCTCTCCTGTGAGTCCAGTTTTAGATTCCGAAGCTTTACTTCAGGTTTACTGTATACCTTGGAACTTCTTATTGACGATGAAACACAGAAATTGCATCCGAATTTAATACTAAATTCACATTGCCGACTCAAGTACAATAGGACTGACACTCTAAATTTCTATGATTTCAACCTGTAATGTGAGTCCAGTTTTAGATTCCGATGCTTCACTTCAGGTTTGCTGTATCCCTTGTACCTTCTTATTGACGATGAAACACAGAAATTGCATCCGAATTTAATACAAAAGGCACAATGCCGACTTAAGTATAAGAGGACTGACACTCTAACTTTCTATGATTTGAACCTCTCCTGTGAGTCCAGTTTTAGATTCCGATGCTTCACTTCAGGTTTATTGTATCCCTTGGACCTTCGTATTGACGATGAAACACAGATATTGCATCCGAATTTAGTACAAAAGGCACAATGCCGACTTAAGTACAAGAGGACTGACACTGTCACCTTCAATGATTTGAACGTATTCTGCGAGTCCAGTTTTAGATTCCGATGCTACACTTCAGGTTTACTGTATCCCGTGGACCTACTTATTGACGATGAAACACAGAAAGTGTATCCGAATTTAATACAAAGGCACAATGCCGACTTAAGTGCAAGAGGACAGACACTCTAACTTTCTATGATTTGAACCTCTCCTGCGGGTACAGTTTTAGATTCCGAAGCGTCACTTCAGGTTTAATGTATCCCTTGGACCTTCTTAATGACGATGAAACACAGTAATAGCATCCGAATTTTATACAAAAGACACAATGCCGACATAAGTACAAGAGGACTGACACTCTAACTTTCTATGATTTGAACCTCTCCTGTGAGTCCAGTTTTAGATTCCGAAGCTTCACTTCAGGTTTACTGTATACCTTGGAACTCCTTATTGACGATGAAACACAGAAATTGCATCCGAATTTAATACAAAATTCACAATGCCGACTTAAGTACAATAGGACTGACACTCTAACTTTCTATGATTTGAACCTCTCCTGTGAGTCCAGTTTTAGATTCCAATGCTTCACTTCAGGTTTAATGTATACCTTGGAACTTCTTGTTGTCGATGAAACACAGAAATTGCATCCGAATTTAATACAAAAGGCACAATGCCGACTTAAGTACAAGAGGATTGACACTCTCACTTTCTATGATTCGAACCTCTCCTGTGAGTCCAGTCTTAGATTCCGATGCTTCACTTCAGTTTTACTGTATACCTTGGAACCTCTTATTGACGATGAAACACAGAAGTTGCATCGGAATTAAATTTAAAAGGGACAATGCCGACTTAAGTACAAGCGGACTGACACTCTAACTTTCTATGATTTGAACGTCTCCTGAGAGTCCAGTTTTTGATTCCGATGCTTCACTTCAGGTTTACTATATCCCTTGTACCTTCTTATTCACGATGAAACACAGAAATAGCATCCGAATTTAATACAAAACTCACAATGCCGACTTAAGTACAACAGGACTGACACTCTAACTTTCTATGATTTGAACCTCTCCTGTGAGTCCAGTTTTAGATTCCGATGCTTCAATTCAGGTTTACGGTATCCCTTGGACCTTCGTAATGACAATGAAACACAGATATTGCATCCGAATTTAATACAAAAGGCATAATGCCAACATAAGTACAAGAGGACTGACACTCTAACTTTCTATGATTTGAACCTCTCCTGTGAGTCCAGTTTTAAATTCCGAAGCTTCACTTCAGGTTTACTGTATACCTTGGAACTTCTTATTGACGATGAAACACAGAAATTGGATCCGAATTTAATACAAAAGGCACAATGCCGACTTATGTACAATAGGACTGACACTCTAACTTTCTATGATTTCAACCTCTCCTGTGAGTCCAGTTTTAGATTCCGGTGCTTCACTTCAGGTTTACTGTATACCTTGGAAATTTTATTGGCGATGAAACACAGAAATTGCATCGGAATTAAATACAAAAGGCACAATGCCGACTTAAGTACAATAGGACTGACACTCTAAATTTCTATGATTTGAACTTCTACTGTGAGTCCAGTTTTAGATTCCCATTCTTCACTTCAGGTTTACTGTATACCTTGGAACTTCTTATTGACAATGAAACACAGATATTGCATCCGAATTTAACACAAAAGGCACAATGCCGACTTAAGTAGAAAAGTGATTGACACTCTCACTTTCTATGATTTGAACGTCTCCTGTGAGTCCAGTTTTAGGTTCCGATGCTACACTTCAGGTTTACTGTATCCCTTGGACCTTCTTATTGACGATGAAACACAGAAATTGCAAACGAATTTAATACAAAAGGCACAATGCCAACTTAAGTACAAGATGACTGACACTCTAACTTTCTATGATTTGAACCTCTCCTGCGAGACCAGTTTTAGATTCCGAAGCCTCACTTCAGGTTTACTGTATCCCTTGGACCTTCTTATTGACGATGAAACACAGAAATTGCATCGGAATTTAATACAAAAGGCACAATCCCGACTTAAGTACAAGAGGACTGACACTCTAACTTTCTATGATATGAACCTCTCCTGTGAGTCCAGTTTTAGATTCCGAAGCTTTACTTCAGGTTTACTGTATACCTTGGAACTTCTTATTGACGATGAAACACAGAAATTGCATCCGAATTTAATACTAAATTCACAATGCCGACTCAAGTACAATAGGACTGACACTCTAAATTTCTATGATTTCAACCTGTATTGTGAGTCCAGTTTTAGATTCCGATGCTTCACTTCAGGTTTACTGTATACCTTGGATCTTCTTATTGACAATGAAACACAGTAATTGCATCTGAATTTAATACAAAAGGCACAATGACGACTTAAGTACAAGAGGACTGACACTCTAACTTTCTATGATTTGAACCTCTCCTGTGAGTCCAGTTTTAGATTCCGGTGCTTCACTTCAGGTTTACTGTATACCTTGGAACTTTTTATTGGCGATGAAACACAGAAATTGCATCGGAATTAAATACAAAAGGCACAATGCCGACTTAAGTACAATAGGACTGACACTCTAAATTTCTATGATTTGAACTTCTACTGTGAGTCCAGTTTTAGATTCCGATGCTTCACTTCAGGTTTACTGTATACCTTGGACCTTCTTATTGACGATGAAACACAGAAATTGCATCCGAATTTAATACAAAAGGCACAATGCCGACATAAGTACAAGAGGACTGACACTCTAACTTTCTATGATTTGAACCTCTCCTGTGAGTCCAGGTTTAGATTCCGAAGCCTCACTTCAGGTTTACTGTATACCTTTGACCTTCTTATTGACGATGAAACACAGAAATAGCATACGAATTTAATACAAATGGCACAATGCCGACCTAAGTACAAGAGGACTGAAACTCTAACTTTCTATGATTTGAACCTCTCCTATAAGTCCAGTTTTAGTTTCCGAAGCTTCATTTCAGGTTTACTGTATCCCTTGGACCTCCGTATTGACGATGAAACACAGATATTGCATCCGAATTTAATACAAAAGTCACAATGCCGACTTAAGTACAATAGGGATGACAGTCTAACTTTCTATGATTTGAGCCTCTCCTGTGAGCCCAGTTTTAGATTCCGATGCTTCACTTCAGGTTTACTGTATACCTTGGACCTTCTTATTGACAATGAAACACAGATATTGCATCCGAATTTAACACAAAAGGCACAATGCCGACTTAAGTACAAAAGTGATTGACACTCTCACTTTCTATGATTTGAACGTCTCCTGTGAGTCCAGTTTTAGGTTCCGATGCTACACTTCAGGTTTACTGTATCCCTTGGACCTTCTTATTGACGATGAAACATAGAAATTGCAAACGAATTTAATACAAAAGGCACAATGCCGACTTAAGTACAAGATGACTTACACTCTAACTTTCTATGATTTGAACCTCTCCTGCGAGACCAGTTTTAGATTCCGAAGCCTCACTTCAGGTTTACTGTATCCCTTGGACCCTCTTATTGACGATGAAACACAGAAATTGCATCGGAATTTAATACAAAAGGCACAATCCCGACTTAAGTACAAGAGGACTGACACTCTAACTTTCTATGATATGAACCTCTCCTGTGAGTCCAGTTTTAGATTCCGAAGCTTTACTTCAGGTTTACTGTATACCTTGGAACTTCTTATTGACGATGAAACACAGAAATTGCATCCGAATTTAATACTAAATTCACAATGCCGACTTAAGTACAATAGGACTGACACCCTAAATTTCTATGATTTCAACCTCTATTGTGAGTCCAGTTTTAGATTCCGATGCTTCACTTCAGGTTAACTGTATACCTTGGATCTTCTTATTGACGATGAAACACAGAAATTGCATCTGAATTTAATACAAAAGGCACAATGACGACTTAAGTACAAGAGGACTGACACTCTAACTTTCTATGATTTGAACCTCTCCTGTGAGTCCAGTTTTAGATTACGAAGCTTCACTTCAGGTTTACTGTATACCTTGGAACTTCTTATTGACGATGAAACACAGAACTTGCATCCGAATTTAACACAAAATTCACAATGCCGACTTAAGTACAATAGGACTGACACTCTAGCTTTCTATGATTTGAACCTCTCCTGTGAGTCCAGTTTTAGATTCCGGTGCTTCACTTCAGGTTTACTGTATACCTTGGACCTTCTTATTGACGATGAAACACAGAAACTGCATTCGAATTTAATACAAAAGGCACAATGGCGACTTAAGTACAAGAGGACTGACACTCTCACTTTCTATGATTTGAACCTCTCCTGTGAGTCCAGTTTCAGATTCCGATGATTCACTTCAGGTTTACTGTATATCTTGGAACTTCTTTTTGACGATGAAACACAGAAATTGCATCGGAATTAAATTTAAAAGGCACAATGCCGACTTAAGTACAAGCGGACTGGCACTCTAACTTTCTATGATTTGAACCTCTCCTGTGAGTCCTGTTTTGGATTCCGATGCTTCACTTCAGGTTTGCTGTATCCCTTGTACCTTCTTATTGACGATGAAACACCGAAATTGCATCCGAATCTAATACAAAAGGCACAATGCCGACTTAAGTACAAGAGGACTGACACTCTAACTTTCTGTGATTTGAGCCTCTCCTGTGAGTCCAGTTTTAGATTCCGATGATTCACTTCAGGTTTACTGTATACCTTGGACCTTCTTATTGACGATAAAACACAGAAATTGCATCCGAATTTAATACAAAAGGCACAATGCCGACTTAAGTACAAGAGGACTGACACTCTAACTTTCTATGATTTGAACCTCTCCTGTGGGTCCAGTTATAGATTCCGATGCTTCAGTTCAAATTTACTGAATCCCTTGCACCTTCTTGTTGACGATGAAACACAGAAATTGCATCCGAATTTAATACGAAAGGCACAATGCCGACTTAAGTACAAGAGGACTGACACTCTCACCTTCAATGATTTGAACGTATCCTGCGAGTCCAGTTTTAGATTCCGATGCTACACTTCAGGTTTACTGAACCCCGTGGACCTACTTAGTGACGATGAAACACTGTAATTGTATCCGAATTTAATACAAAAGCCCAATGCCAACTTAAGTACAAGAGGACAGACACTCTAACTGTCTATGATTTGAACCTCTCCTGTGGGTACAGTTTTAGATTCCGAAGCCTCACTTCAGGTTTAATGTATCCCATGGACCTTCTTATTGACGATGAAACACAGAAATTGCATCCGAATTTTATACAAAAGACACAATGCCGACATAAGTACAAGAGGACTGACACTCTAACTTTCTATGATTTGAACCTCTCCTGTGAGTCCAGTTTTAGATTCCGAAGCTTCACTTCAGGTTTACTGTATACCTTGGAGCTTCTTATTGACGATGAAACACAGAAATTGCATCCGAATTTAATACAAAATTCACAATGCCGACATAAGTACAATAGGACTGACACTCTAACTTTCTATGATTTGAACCTCTCCTGTGAGTCCAGTTTTAGATTCCAATGCTTCACTTCAGGTTTAATGTATACCTTGGAACTTCTTGTTGTCGATGAAACACAGAAATTGCATCCGAATTTAATACAAAAGGCACAATGCCGACTTAAGTACAAGAGGATTGACACTCTCACTTTCTATGATTTGAACCTCTCCTGTGAGTCCAGTCTTAGATTCCGATGCTTCACTTCAGTTGTACTGTATACCTTGGAACCTCTTATTGACGATGAAACACAGAAATTGCATCGGAATTAAATTTAAAAGGCACAATGCCGACTTAAGTACAAGCGGACTGACACTCTAACTTTCTATGATTTGAACCTCTCTTGAGAGTCCAGTTTTAGATTCAGATGCTTCACTTCAGGTTTACTATATCCCTTGTACCTTCTTATTCACGATGGAACACAGAAATTGCATGCGAATTTAATACAAAAGGCACAATGCCGACTTAAGTACAAGAGGACTGACACTGTAACGTTCTATGATTTGAACCTCTCCTGTGAGTCCAGTTTTAGATTCCGGTGCTTCACTTCAGGTTTACTGTATACCTTGGAACTTTTTATTGACGATGAAACACAGAAATTGCATCGGAATTAAATACAAAAGGCACAATGCCGAATTAAGTACAATAGGACTGACACTCTAAATTTCTATGATTTGAACTTCTACTGTGAGTCCAGTTTTAGATTCCGATTCTTCACTTCAGGTTTACTGTATACCTTGGACCTTCTTATTGACGATAAAACACAGAAATTGCATCCGAATTTAATACAAAAGGCACAATGCCGACTTAAGTACAAGAGGACTGACACTCTAACTTTCTATGATTTGAACCTCTCCTGTGGGTCCAGTTATAGATTCCGATGCTTCAGTTCAGGTTTACTGAATCCCTTGCACCTTCTTGTTGACGATGAAACACAGAAATTGCATCCGAATTTAATACAAAAGGCACAATGCCGACTTAAGTACAAGAGGACTGACACTCTAACTTTCTATGTTTTGAATCACTCCTGTGTGTCCAGATTAAGATTCCGATGCTTCACTTCAGGTTTACTGTTTCCCTTGGACCTTCTTATCGACGATGAAACACAGAAATTGCTCCCGAATTTAATACAAAAGGCACAATGCCGACTTAAGTACAAGAGGACTGACACTCTCACTTTTTATGATTTGAACCACTCCTGAGAATCCAGTTTTAGATTCCCATGCTTCACTTCAGGTTTACTGTATCCCTTGGACCATCTTATTTACGATGAAACACAGAAATTGCATCCGAATGTAAAACATAAGGCACAATGCCGACTTAAGTACAAGAGGACTGACGCTCTAACTTTCTATGATTTGAGCCTCTCCTGTGAGCCCAGTTTTAGATTCCGATGCTTCACTTCAGGTTTACTGTATACCTTGGACCTTCTTATTGACAATGAAACACAGATATTGCATCCGAATTTAACACAAAAGGCACAATGCCGACTTAAGTACAAAAGTGATTGACACTCTCACTTTCTATGATTTGAACGTCTCCTGTGAGTCCAGTTTTAGGTTCCGATGCTACACTTCAAGTTTACTGTATCCCTTGGACCTTCTTATTGACGATGAAACACAGAAATTGCAAACGAATTTAATACAAAAGGCACAATGCCGACTTAAGTACAAGATGACTGACACTCTAACTTTCTATGATTTGAACCTCTCCTGCGAGACCAGTTTTAGATTCCGAAGCCTCACTTCAGGTTTACTGTATCCCTTGGACCCTCTTATTGACGATGAAACACAGAAATTGCATCGGAATTTAATACAAAAGGCACAATCCCGACTTAAGTACAAGAGGACTGACACTCTAACTTTCTATGATATGAACCTCTCCTGTGAGTCCAGTTTTAGATTCCGAAGCTTTACTTCAGGTTTACTGTATACCTTGGAACTTCTTATTGACGATGAAACACAGAAATTGCATCCGAATTTAATACTAAATTCACAATGCCGACTTAAGTACAATAGGACTGACACCCTAAATTTCTATGATTTCAACCTCTATTGTGAGTCCAGTTTTAGATTCCGATGCTTCACTTCAGGTTAACTGTATACCTTGGATCTTCTTATTGACGATGAAACACAGAAATTGCATCTGAATTTAATACAAAAGGCACAATGACGACTTAAGTACAAGAGGACTGACACTCTAACTTTCTATGATTTGAACCTCTCCTGTGAGTCCAGTTTTAGATTACGAAGCTTCACTTCAGGTTTACTGTATACCTTGGAACTTCTTATTGACGATGAAACACAGAACTTGCATCCGAATTTAACACAAAATTCACAATGCCGACTTAAGTGCAATAGGACTGACACTCTAACTTTCTATGATTTGAACCTCTCCTGTGAGTCCAGTTTTAGATTCCGGTGCTTCACTTCAGGTTTACTGTATACCTTGGACCTTCTTATTGACGATGAAACACAGAAACTGCATTCGAATTTAATACAAAAGGCACAATGGCGACTTAAGTACAAGAGGACTGACACTCTCACTTTCTATGATTTGAACCTCTCCTGTGAGTCCAGTTTCAGATTCCGATGATTCACTTCAGGTTTACTGTATATCTTGGAACTTCTTTTTGACGATGAAACACAGAAATTGCATCGGAATTTAATACAAAAGGCACAATCCCGACTTAAGTACAAGAGGACTGACACTCTAACTTTCTATGATATGAACCTCTCCTGTGAGTCCAGTTTTAGATTCCGAAGCTTTACTTCAGGTTTACTGTATACCTTGGAACTTCTTATTGACGATGAAACACAGAAATTGCATCCGAATTTAATACTAAATTCACAATGCCGACTTAAGTACAATAGGACTGACACCCTAAATTTCTATGATTTCAACCTCTATTGTGAGTCCAGTTTTAGATTCCGATGCTTCACTTCAGGTTAACTGTATACCTTGGATCTTCTTATTGACGATGAAACACAGAAATTGCATCTGAATTTAATACAAAAGGCACAATGACGACTTAAGTACAAGAGGACTGACACTCTAACTTTCTATGATTTGAACCTCTCCTGTGAGTCCAGTTTTAGATTACGAAGCTTCACTTCAGGTTTACTGTATACCTTGGAACTTCTTATTGACGATGAAACACAGAACTTGCATCCGAATTTAACACAAAATTCACAATGCCGACTTAAGTGCAATAGGACTGACACTCTAACTTTCTATGATTTGAACCTCTCCTGTGAGTCCAGTTTTAGATTCCGGTGCTTCACTTCAGGTTTACTGTATACCTTGGACCTTCTTATTGACGATGAAACACAGAAACTGCATTCGAATTTAATACAAAAGGCACAATGGCGACTTAAGTACAAGAGGACTGACACTCTCACTTTCTATGATTTGAACCTCTCCTGTGAGTCCAGTTTCAGATTCCGATGATTCACTTCAGGTTTACTGTATATCTTGGAACTTCTTTTTGACGATGAAACACAGAAATTGCATCGGAATTAAATTTAAAAGGCACAATGCCGACTTAAGTACAAGCGGACTGGCACTCTAACTTTCTATGATTTGAACCTCTCCTGTGAGTCCAGTTTTGGATTCCGATGCTTCACTTCAGGTTTGCTGTATCCCTTGTACCTTCTTATTGACGATGAAACACCGAAATTGCATCCGAATCTAATACAAAAGGCACAATGCCGACTTAAGTACAAGAGGACTGACACTCTAACTTTCTGTGATTTGAGCCTCTCCTGTGAGTCCAGTTTTAGATTCCGATGATTCACTTCAGGTTTACTGTATCCCTTGGACCTTCGTATTGACGATGAAACACAGATATTGCATCCGAATTTAATACAAAAGTCACAATGCCGACTTAAGTACAAGAGGACTGACACTCTCACCTTCAATGATTTGAACGTATCCTGCGAGTCCAGTTTTAGATTCCGATGCTACACTTCAGGTTTACTGAACCCCGTGGACCTACTTAGTGACGATGAAACACTGTAATTGTATCCGAATTTAATACAAAAGCCCAATGCCAACTTAAGTACAAGAGGACAGACACTCTAACTGTCTATGATTTGAACCTCTCCTGCGGGTACAGTTTTAGATTCCGAAGCCTCACTTCAGGTTTAATGTATCCCATGGACCTTCTTATTGACGATGAAACACAGAAATTGCATCCGAATTTTATACAAAAGACACAATGCCGACATAAGTACAAGAGGACTGACACTCTAACTTTCTATGATTTGAACCTCTCCTGTGAGTCCAGTTTTAGATTCCGAAGCTTCACTTCAGGTTTACTGTATACCTTGGAGCTTCTTATTGACGATGAAACACAGAAATTGCATCCGAATTTAATACAAAATTCACAATGCCGACATAAGTACAATAGGACTGACACTCTAACTTTCTATGATTTGAACCTCTCCTGTGAGTCCAGTTTTAGATTCCAATGCTTCACTTCAGGTTTAATGTATACCTTGGAACTTCTTGTTGTCGATGAAACACAGAAATTGCATCCGAATTTAATACAAAAGGCACAATGCCGACTTAAGTACAAGAGGATTGACACTCTCACTTTCTATGATTTGAACCTCTCCTGTGAGTCCAGTCTTAGATTCCGATGCTTCACTTCAGTTGTACTGTATACCTTGGAACCTCTTATTGACGATGAAACACAGAAATTGCATCGGAATTAAATTTAAAAGGCACAATGCCGACTTAAGTACAAGCGGACTGACACTCTAACTTTCTATGATTTGAACCTCTCTTGAGAGTCCAGTTTTAGATTCAGATGCTTCACTTCAGGTTTACTATATCCCTTGTACCTTCTTATTCACGATGGAACACAGAAATTGCATGCGAATTTAATACGAAAGGCACAATGCCGACTTAAGTACAAGAGGACTGACACTGTAACGTTCTATGATTTGAACCTCTCCTGTGAGTCCAGTTTTAGATTCCGGTGCTTCACTTCAGGTTTACTGTATACCTTGGAACTTTTTATTGACGATGAAACACAGAAATTGCATCGGAATTAAATACAAAAGGCACAATGCCGAATTAAGTACAATAGGACTGACACTCTAAATTTCTATGATTTGAACTTCTACTGTGAGTCCAGTTTTAGATTCCGATTCTTCACTTCAGGTTTACTGTATACCTTGGACCTTCTTATTGACGATGAAACACAGAAATTGCATCCGAATTTAATACAAAAGGCACAATGCCGACTTAAGTACAAGAGGACTGACACTCTAACTTTCTATGATTTGAACCTCTCCTGTGGGTCCAGTTATAGATTCCGATGCTTCAGTTCAGGTTTACTGAATCCCTTGCACCTTCTTGTTGACGATGAAACACAGAAATTGCATCCGAATTTAATACAAAAGGCACAATGCCGACTTAAGTACAAGAGGACTGACACTCTAACTTTCTATGTTTTGAATCACTCCTGTGTGTCCAGATTAAGATTCCGATGCTTCACTTCAGGTTTACTGTTTCCCTTGGACCTTCTTATCGACGATGAAACACAGAAATTGCTCCCGAATTTAATACAAAAGGCACAATGCCGACTTAAGTACAAGAGGACTGACACTCTCACTTTTTATGATTTGAACCACTCCTGAGAATCCAGTTTTAGATTCCCATGCTTCACTTCAGGTTTACTGTATCCCTTGGACCATCTTATTTACGATGAAACACAGAAATTGCATCCGAATGTAAAACATAAGGCACAATGCCGACTTAAGTACAAGAGGACTGACGTTCTAACTTTCTATGATTTGAGCCTCTCCTGTGAGCCCAGTTTTAGATTCCGATGCTTCACTTCAGGTTTACTGTATACCTTGGACCTTCTTATTGACAATGAGACACAGATATTGCATCCGAATTTAACACAAAAGGCACAATGCCGACTTAAGTACAAAAGTGATTGACACTCTCACTTTCTATGATTTGAACGTCTCCTGTGAGTCCAGTTTTAGGTTCCGATGCTACACTTCAAGTTTACTGTATCCCTTGGACCTTCTTATTGACGATGAAACACAGAAATTGCAAACGAATTTAATACAAAAGGCACAATGCCGACTTAAGTACAAGATGACTGACACTCAAACTTTCTATGATTTGAACCTCTCCTGCGAGACCAGTTTTAGATTCCGAAGCCTCACTTCAGGTTTACTGTATCCCTTGGACCTTCTTATTGACGATGAAACTCAGAAATTGCATCGGAATTTAATACAAAAGGCACAATCCCGACTTAAGTACGAGAGGACTGACACTCTAACTTTCTATGATATGAACCTCTCCTGTGAGTCCAGTTTTAGATTCCGAAGCTTTACTTCAGGTTTACTGTATACCTTGGAACTTCTTATTGACGATGAAACACAGAAATTGCATCCGAATTTAATACTAAATTCACAATGCCGACTTAAGTACAATAGGACTGACACTCTAAATTTCTGTGATTTCAACCTCTATTGTGAGTCCAGTTTTAGATTCCGATGCTTCACTTCAGGTTTACTATATACCTTGGATCTTCTTATTGACGATGAAACACAGAAATTGCATCTGAATTTAATACAAAAGGCACAATGACGACATAAGTACAAGAGGACTGACACTCTAACTTTCTATGATTTGAACCTCTCCTGTGAGTCCAGTTTTAGATTACGAAGCTTCACTTCAGGTTTACTGTATACCTTGGAACTTCTTATTGACGATGAAACACAGAACTTGCATCCGAATTTAACACAAAATTCACAATGCCGACTTAAGTACAATAGGACTGACACTCTAACTTTCTATGATTTGAACCTCTCCTGTGAGTCCAGTTTAGATTCCGGTGCTTCACTTCAGGTTTACTGTATACCTTGGACCTTCTTATTGACGATGGAACACAGAAACTGCATTCGAATTTAATACAAAAGGCACAATGGCGACTTAAGTACAAGAGGACTGACACTCTCACTTTCTATGATTTGAACCTCTCCTGTGAGTCCAGTTTCAGATTCCGATGATTCACTTCAGGTTTACTGTATATCTTGGAACTTCTTTTTGACGATGAAACACAGAAATTGCATCGGAATTAAATTTAAAAGGCACAATGCCGACTTAAGTACAAGCGGACTGGCACTCTAACTTTCTATGATTTGAACCTCTCCTGTGAGTCCAGTTTTGGATTCCGATGCTTCAATTCAGGTTTGCTGTATCCCTTGTACCTTCTTATTGGCGATGAAACACCGAGATTGCATCCGAATCTAATACAAAAGGCACAATGCCGACTTAAGTACAAGAGGACTGACACTCTCACCTTCAATGATTTGAACGTATCCTGCGAGTCCAGTTTTAGATTCCGATGCTACACTTCAGGTTTACTGTACCCCGTGGACCTACTTAGTGACGATGAAACACTGAAATTGTATCCGAATTTAATACAAAAGCCCAATGCCGACTTAAGTACAAGAGGACAGACACTCTAACTGTCTATGATTTGAACCTCTCCTGCGGGTACAGTTTTAGATTCCGAAGCCTCACTTCAGGTTTAATGTATCCCATGGACCTTCTTATTGACGATGAAACACAGAAATTGCATCCGAATTTTATACAAAAGACACAATGCCGACATAAGTACAAGAGGACTGACACTCTAACTTTCTATGATTTGAACCTCTCCTGTGAGTCCAGTTTTAGATTCCGAAGCTTCACTTCAGGTTTACTGTATACCTTGGAGCTTCTTATTGACGATGAAACACAGAAATTGCATCCGAATTTAATACAAAATTCACAATGCCGACTTAAGTACAATAGGACTGACACTCTAACTTTCTATGATTTGAACCTCTCCTGTGAGTCCAGTTTTAGATTCCAATGCTTCACTTCAGGTTTAATGTATACCTTGGAACTTCTTGTTGTCGAAGAAACACAGAAATTGCATCCGAATTTAATACAAAAGGCACAATGCCGACTTATGTACAAGAGGATTGACACTCTCACTTTCTATGATTTGAACCTCTCCTGTGAGTCCAGTCTTAAATTCCGATGCTTCACTTCAGTTGTACTGTATACCTTGTAACCTCTTATTGACGATGAAACACAGAAATTGCATCGGAATTAAATTTAAAAGGCACAATGCCGACTTAAGTACAAGCGGACTGACACTCTAACTTTCTATGATTTGAACCTCTCTTGAGAGTCCAGTTTTAGATTCAGATGCTTCACTTCAGGTTTACTATATCCCTTGTACCTTCTTATTCACGATGGAACACAGAAATTGCATGCGAATTTAATACAAAAGGCACAATGCCGACTTAAGTACAAGAGGACTGACACTGTAACGTTCTATGATTTGAACCTCTCCTGTGAGTCCAGTTTTAGATTCCGGTGCTTCACTTCAGGTTTACTGTATACCTTGGAACTTTTTATTGACGATGAAACACAGAAATTGCATCGGAATTAAATACAAAAGGCACAATGCCGAATTAAGTACAATAGGACTGACACTCTAAATTTCTATGATTTGAACTTCTACTGTGAGTCCAGTTTTAGATTCCGATTCTTCACGTCAGGTTTACTGTATACCTTGGACCTTCTTATTGACGATGAAACACAGAAATTGCATCCGAATTTAATACAAAAGGCACAATGCCGACTTAAGTACAAGAGGACTGACACTCTAACTTTCTATGTTTTGAATCACTCCTGTGTGTCCAGATTAAGATTCCGATGCTTCACTTCAGGTTTACTGTTTCCCTTGGACCTTCTTATCGACGATGAAACACAGAAATTGCTCCCGAATTTAATACAAAAGGCACAATGCCGACTTAAGTACAAGTGGACTGACACTCTCACTTTTTATGATTTGAACCACTTCTGAGAATCCAGTTTTAGATTCCGATGCTTCACTTCAGGTTTACTGTATCCCTGGGACCATCTTATTTACGATGAAACACAGAAATTGCATCCGAATGCAAAACATAAGGCACAATGCCGTCTTAAGTACAAAAGGACTGACGCTCTAACTTTCTATGATTTGAGCCTCTCCTGTGAGCCCAGTTTTAGATTCCGATGCTTCACTTCAGGTTTACTGTATACCTTGGACCTTCTTATTGACAATGAAACACAGATATTGCATCCGAATTTAACACAAAAGGCACAATGCCGTCTTAAGTACAAAAGTGATTGACACTCTCACTTTCTATGATTTGAACGTCTCCTGTGAGTCCAGTTTTAGGTTCCGATGCTACACTTCAGGTTTACTGTATCCCTTGGACCTTCTTATTGACGATGAAACACAGAAATTGCAAACGAATTTAATACAAAAGGCACAATGCCGACTTAAGTACAAGATGACTGACACTCTAACTTTCTATGATTTGAACCTCTCCTGCGAGACCAGTTTTAGATTCCGAAGCCTCACTTCAGGTTTACTGTATCCCTTGGACCTTCTTATTGACGATGAAACACAGAAATTGCATCGGAATTTAATACAAAAGGCACAATCCCGACTTAAGTACAAGAGGACTGACACTCTAACTTTCTATGATATGAACCTCTCCTGTGAGTCCAGTTTTAGATTCCGAAGCTTTACTTCAGGTTTACTGTATACCTTGGAACTTCTTATTGACGATGAAACACAGAAATTGCATCCGAATTTAATACTAAATTCACAATGCCGACTTAAGTACAATAGGACTGACACTCTAAATTTCTATGATTTCAACCTCTATTGTGAGTCCAGTTATAGATTCCGATGCTTCACTTCAGGTTTACTGTATACGTTGGATCTTCTTATTGACGATGAAACACAGAAATTGCATCTGAATTTAATACAAAAGGCACAATGACGACTTAAGTACAAGAGGACTGGCACTCTAACTTTCTATGATTTGAACCTCTCCTGTGAGTCCAGTTTTAGATTACGAAGCTTCACTTCAGGTTTACTGTATACCTTGGAACTTCTTATTGACGATGAAACACAGAACTTGCATCCGAATTTAACACAAAATTCACAATGCCGACTTAAGTACAATAGGACTGACACTCTAACTTTCTATGATTTGAACCTCTCCTGTGAGTCCAGTTTTAGATTCCGGTGCTTCAATTCAGGTTTACTGTATACCTTGGACCTTCTTATTGACGATGAAACACAGAAACTGCATTCGAATTTAATACAAAGGGCACAATGGCGACTTAAGTACAAGAGGACTGACACTCTCACTTTCTATGATTTGAACCTCTCCTGTGAGTCCAGTTTCGGATTCCGATGATTCACTTCAGGTTTACTGTATATCTTGGAACTTCTTTTTGACGATGAAACACAGAAATTGCATCGGAATTAAATTTAAAAGGCACAATGCCGACTTAAGTACAAGCGGACTGGCACTCTAACTTTCTATGATTTGAACCTCTCCTGTGAGTCCAGTTTTGGATTCCGATGCTTCACTTCAGGTTTACTGTATCCCTTGGACCTTCGTATTGACGATGAAACACAGATATTGCATCCGAATTTAATACAAAAGTCACAATGCCGACTTAAGTACAAGAGGACTGACACTCTCACCTTCAATGATTTGAACGTATCCTGCGAGTCCAGTTTTAGATTCCGATGCTACACTTCAGGTTTACTGTACCCCGTGGACCTACTTAGTGACGATGAAACACTGAAATTGTATCCGAATTTAATACAAAAGCCCAATGCCGACTTAAGTACAAGAGGACAGACACTCTAACTGTCTATGATTTGAACCTCTCCTGCGGGTACAGTTTTAGATTCCGAAGCCTCACATCAGGTTTAATGTATCCCATGGACCTTCTTATTGACGATGAAACACAGAAATTGCATCCGAATTTTATACAAAAGACACAATGCCGACATAAGTACAAGAGGACTGACACTCTAACTTTCTATGATTTGAACCTCTCCTGTGAGTCCAGTTTTAGATTCCGAAGCTTCACTTCAGGTTTACTGTATACCTTGGAGCTTCTTATTGACGATGAAACACAGAAATTGCATCCGAATTTAATACAAAATTCACAATGCCGACTTAAGTACAATAGGACTGACACTCTAACTTTCTATGATTTGAACCACTCCTGTGAGTCCAGTTTTAGATTCCAATGCTTCACTTCAGGTTTAATGTATACCTTGGAACTTCTTGTTGTCGATGAAACACAGAAATTGCATCCGAATTTAATACAAAAGGCACAATGCCGACTTAAGTACAAGAGGATTGACACTCTCACTTTCTATGATTTGAACCTCTCCTGTGAGTCCAGTCTTAAATTCCGATGCTTCACTTCAGTTGTACTGTATACCTTGTAACCTCTTATTGACGATGAAACACAGAAATTGCATCGGAATTAAATTTAAAAGGCACAATGCCGACTTAAGTACAAGCGGACTGACACTCTAACTTTCTATGATTTGAACCTCTCTTGAGAGTCCAGTTTTAGATTCAGATGCTTCACTTCAGGTTTACTATATCCCTTGTACCTTCTTATTCACGATGGAACACAGAAATTGCATGCGAATTTAATACAAAAGGCACAATGCCGACTTAAGTACAAGAGGACTGACACTGTAACGTTCTATGATTTGAACCTCTCCTGTGAGTCCAGTTTTAGATTCCGATGCTTCAATTCAGGTTTACTGTATCCCTTGGACCTTCGTACTGACGATGAAACACAGATATTGCATCCGAATTTAATACAAAAGGCATAATGCCGACATAAGTACAAGAGGACTGACACTCTAACTTTCTATGATTTGAACCTCTCCTGTGAGTCCAGTTTTAGATTCCGGTGCTTCACTTCAGGTTTACTGTATACCTTGGAACTTTTTATTGACGATGAAACACAGAAATTGAATCGGAATTAAATACAAAAGGCACAATGCCGAATTAAGTACAATAGGACTGACACTCTAAATTTCTATGATTTGAACTTCTACTGTGAGTCCAGTTTTAGATTCCGATTCTTCACTTCTGGTTTACTGTATACCTTGGACCTTCTTATTGACGATGAAACACAGAAATTGCATCCGAATTTAATACAAAAGGCACAATGCCGACTTAAGTACAAGAGGACTGACACTCTAACTTTCTATGATTTGAACCTCTCCTGTGGGTCCAGTTTTAGATTCCGATGCTTCACTTCAGGTTTACTGTTTCCCTTGGCCCTTCTTATCGACGATGAAACACAGAAATTGCTCCCGAATTTAATACAAAAGGCACAATGCCGACTTAAGTACAAGAGGACTGACACTCTCACTTTTTATGATTTGAACCACTCCTGAGAATCCAGTTTTAGATTCCCATGCTTCACTTCAGGTTTACTGTATCCCTTGGACCATCTTATTTACGATGAAACACAGAAATTGCATCCGAATGTAAAACATAAGGCACAATGGCGACTTAAGTACAAGAGGACTGACGCTCTAACTTTCTATGATTTGAGCCTCTCCTGTGAGCCCAGTTTTAGATTCCGATGCTTCACTTCAGGTTTACTGTATACCTTGGACCTTCTTATTGACAATGAAACACAGATATTGCATCCGAATTTAACACAAAAGGCACAATGCCGACTTAAGTACAAAAGTGATTGACACTCTCACTTTCTATGATTTGAACGTCTCCTGTGAGTCCGGTTTTAGGTTCCGATGCTACACTTCAGGTTTACTGTATCCCTTGGACCTTCTTATTGACGATGAAACACAGAAATTGCAAACGAATTTAATACAAAAGGCACAATGCCGACTTAAGTACAAGATGACTGACACTCTAACTTTCTATGATTTGAACCTCTCCTGCGAGACCAGTTTTAGATTCCGAAGCCTCACTTCAGGTTTACTGTATCCCTTGGACCTTCTTATTGACGATGAAACACAGAAATTGCATCGGAATTTAATACAAAAGGCACAATCCCGACTTAAGTACAAGAGGACTGACACTCTAACTTTCTATGATATGAACCTCTCCTGTGAGTCCAGTTTTAGATTCCGAAGCTTTACTTCAGGTTTACTGTATACCTTGGAACTTCTTATTGACGATGAAACACAGAAATTGCATCCGAATTTAATACTAAATTCACAATGCCGACTTAAGTACAATAGGACTGACACTCTAAATTTCTATGATTTCAACCTCTATTGTGAGTCCAGTTTTAGATTCCGATGCTTCACTTCAGGTTTACTGTATACCTTGGATCTTCTTATTGACGATGAAACACAGAAATTGCATCTGAATTTAATACAAAAGGCACAATGACGACTTAAGTACAAGAGGACTGACACTCTAACTTTCTATGATTTGAACCTCTCCTGTGAGTCCAGTTTTAGATTACGAAGCTTCACTTCAGGTTTACTGTATACCTTGGAACTTCTTATTGACGATGAAACACAGAACTTGCATCCGAATTTAACACAAAATTCACAATGCCGACTTAAGTACAATAGGACTGACACTCTAACTTTCTATGATTTGAACCTCTCCTGTGAGTCCAGTTTTAGATTCCGGTGCTTCACTTCAGGTTTACTGTATACCATGGACCTTCTTATTGACGATGGAACACAGAAACTGCATTCGAATTTAATACAAAAGGCACAATGGCGACTTAAGTACAAGAGGACTGACACTCTCACTTTCTATGATTTGAACCTCTCCTGTGAGTCCAGTTTCTGATTCCGATGATTCACTTCAGGTTTACTGTATATCTTGGAACTTCTTTTTGACGATGAAACACAGAAATTGCATCGGAATTAAATTTAAAAGGCACAATGCCAACTTAAGTACAAGCGGACTGGCACTCTAACTTTCTATGATTTGAACCTCTCCTGTGAGTCCAGTTTTGGATTCCGATGCTTCACTTCAGGTTTGCTGTATCCCTTGTACCTTCTTATTGACGATGAAACACCGAAATTGCATCCGAATCTAATACAAAAGGCACAATGCCGACTTAAGTACAAGAGGACTGACACTCTAACTTTCTATGATTTGAGCCTCTCCTGTGAGTCCAGTTTTAGATTCCGATGATTCACTTCAGGTTTACTGTATCCCTTGGACCTTCGTATTGACGATGAAACACAGATATTGCATCCGAATTTAATACAAAAGTCACAATGCCGACTTAAGTACAAGAGGACTGACACTCTCACCTTCAATGATTTGAACGTATCCTGCGAGTCCAGTTTTAGATTCCGATGCTACACTTCAGGTTTACTGTACCCCGTGGACCTACTTAGTGACGATGAAACACTGAAATTGTATCCGAATTTAATACAAAAGCCCAATGCCGACTTAAGTACAAGAGGACAGACACTCTAACTGTCTATGATTTGAACCTCTCCTGCGGGTACAGTTTTAGATTCCGAAGCCTCACATCAGGTTTAATGTATCCCATGGACCTTCTTATTGACGATGAAACACAGAAATTGCATCCGAATTTTATACAAAAGACACAATGCCGACATAAGTACAAGAGGACTGACACTCTAACTTTCTACGATTTGAACCTCTCCTGTGAGTCCAGTTTTAGATTCCGAAGCTTCACTTCAGGTTTACTGTATACCTTGGAGCTTCTTATTGACGATGAAACACAGAAATTGCATCCGAATTTAATACAAAATTCACAATGCCGACTTAAGTACAATAGGACTGACACTCTAACTTTCTATGATTTGAACCTCTCCTGTGAGTCCAGTTTTAGATTCCAATGCTTCACTTCAGGTTTAATGTATACCTTGGAACTTCTTGTTGTCGATGAAACACAGAAATTGCATCCGAATTTAATACAAAAGGCACAATGCCGACTTAAGTACAAGAGGATTGACACTCTCACTTTCTATGATTTGAACCTCTCCTGTGAGTCCAGTCTTAAATTCCGATGCTTCACTTCAGTTGTACTGTATACCTTGTAACCTCTTATTGACGATGAAACACAGAAATTGCATCGGAATTAAATTTAAAAGGCACAATGCCGACTTAAGTACAAGCGGACTGACACTCTAACTTTCCATGATTTGAACCTCTCTTGAGAGTCCAGTTTTAGATTCAGATGCTTCACTTCAGGTTTACTATATCCCTTGTACCTTCTTATTCACGATGGAACACAGAAATTGCATGCGAATTTAATACAAAAGGCACAATGCCGACTTAAGTACAAGAGGACTGACACTGTAACGTTCTATGATTTGAACCTCTCCTGTGAGTCCAGTTTTAGATTCCGATGCTTCAATTCAGGTTTACTGTATCCCTTGGACCTTCGTACTGACGATGAAACACAGATATTGCATCCGAATTTAATACAAAAGGCATAATGCCGACATAAGTACAATAGGACTGACACTCTAACTTTCTATGATTTGAACCTCTCCTGTGAGTCCAGTTTTAGATTCCGGTGCTTCACTTCAGGTTTACTGTATACCTTGGAACTTTTTATTGACGATGAAACACAGAAATTGCATCGGAATTAAATACAAAAGGCACAATGCCGAATTAAGTACAATAGGACTGACACTCTAAATTTCTATGATTTGAACTTCTACTGTGAGTCCAGTTTTAGATTCCGATTCTTCACTTCAGGTTTACTGTATACCTTGGACCTTCTTATTGACGATGAAACACAGAAATTGCATCCGAATTTAATACAAAAGGCACAATGCCGACTTAAGTACAAGAGGACTGACACTCTAACTTTCTATGATTTGAACCTCTCCTGTGGGTCCAGTTTTAGATTCCGATGCTTCACTTCAGGTTTACTGTTTCCCTTGGACCTTCTTATCGACGATGAAACACAGAAATTGCTCCCGAATTTAATACAAAAGGCACAATGCCGACTTAAGTACAAGAGGACTGACACTCTCACTTTTTATGATTTGAACCACTCCTGAGAATCCAGTTTTAGATTCCCATGCTTCACTTCAGGTTTACTGTATCCCTTGGACCATCTTATTTACGATGAAACACAGAAATTGCATCCGAATGTAAAACATAAGGCACAATGCCGACTTAAGTACAAGAGGACTGACGCTCTAACTTTCTATGATTTGAGCCTCTCCTGTGAGCCCAGTTTTAGATTCCGATGCTTCACTTCAGGTTTACTGTATACCTTGGACCTTCTTATTGACAATGAAACACAGATATTGCATCCGAATTTAACACAAAAGGCACAATGCCGACTTAAGTACAAAAGTGATTGACACTCTCACTTTCTATGATTTGAACGTCTCCTGTGAGTCCAGTTTTAGGTTCCGATGCTACACTTCAGGTTTACTGTATCCCTTGGACCTTCTTATTGACGATGAAACACAGAAATTGCAAACGAATTGAATACAAAAGGCACAATGCCGACTTAAGTACAAGATGACTGACACTCTAACTTTCTATGATTTGAACCTCTCCTGCGAGACCAGTTTTAGATTCCGAAGCCTCACTTCAGGTTTACTGTATCCCTTGGACCTTCTTATTGACGATGAAACACAGAAATTGCATCGGAATTTAATACAAAAAGCACAATCCCGACTTAAGTACAAGAGGACTGACACTCTAACTTTCTATGATATGAACCTCTCCTGTGAGTCCAGTTTTAGATTCCGAAGCTTTACTTCAGGTTTACTGTATACCTTGGAACTTCTTATTGACGATGAAACACAGAAATTGCATCCGAATTTAATACTAAATTCACAATGCCGACTTAAGTACAATAGGACTGACACTCTAAATTTCTATGATTTCAACCTCTATTGTGAGTCCAGTTTTAGATTCCGATGCTTCACTTCAGGTTTACTGTATACCTTGGATCTTCTTATTGACGATGAAACACAGAAATTGCATCTGAATTTAATACAAAAGGCACAATGACGACTTAAGTACAAGAGGACTGACACTCTAACTTTCTATGATTTGAACCTCTCCTGTGAGTCCAGTTTTAGATTACGAAGCTTCACTTCAGGTTTACTGTATACCTTGGAACTTCTTATTGACGATGAAACACAGAACTTGCATCCGAATTTAACACAAAATTCACAATGCCGACTTAAGTACAATAGGACTGACACTCTAACTTTCTATGATTTGAACCTCTCCTGTGAGTCCAGTTTTAGATTCCGGTGCTTCACTTCAGGTTTACTGTATACCTTGGACCTTCTTATTGACGATGGAACACAGAAACTGCATTCGAATTTAATACAAAAGGCACAATGGCGACTTAAGTACAAGAGGACTGACACTCTCACTTTCTATGATTTGAACCTCTCCTGTGAGTCCAGTTTCAGATTCCGATGATTCACTTCAGGTTTACTGTATATCTTGGAACTTCTTTTTGACGATGAAACACAGAAATTGCATCGGAATTAAATTTAAAAGGCACAATGCCGACTTAAGTACAAGCGGACTGGCACTCTAACTTTCTATGATTTGAACCTCTCCTGTGAGTCCAGTTTTGGATTCCGATGCTTCACTTCAGGTTTGCTGTATCCCTTGTACCTTCTTATTGACGATGAAACACCGAAATTGCATCCGAATCTAATACAAAAGGCACAATGCCGACTTAAGTACAAGAGGACTGACACTCTAACTTTCTATGATTTGAGCCTCTCCTGTGAGTCCAGTTTTAGATTCCGATGATTCACTTCAGGTTTACTGTATCCCTTGGACCTTCGTATTGACGATGAAACACAGATATTGCATCCGAATTTAATACAAAAGTCACAATGCCGACTTAAGTACAAGAGGACTGACACTCTCACCTTCAATGATTTGAACGTATCCTGCGAGTCCAGTTTTAGATTCCGATGCTACACTTCAGGTTTACTGTACCCCGTGGACCTACTTAGTGACGATGAAACACTGAAATTGTATCCGAATTTAATACAAAAGCCCAATGCCGACTTAAGTACAAGAGGACAGACACTCTAACTGTCTATGATTTGAACCTCTCCTGTGGGTACAATTCCGAAGCCTCACATCAGGTTTAATGTATCCCATGGACCTTCTTATTGACGATGAAACACAGAAATTGCCTCCGAATTTTATACAAAAGACACAATGCCGACATAAGTACAAGAGGACTGACACTCTAACTTTCTATGATTTGAACCTCTCCTGTGAGTCCAGTTTTAGATTCCGAAGCTTCACTTCAGGTTTACTGTATACCTTGGAGCTTCTTATTGACGATGAAACACAGAAATTGCATCCGAATTTAATACAAAATTCACAATGCCGACTTAAGTACAATAGGACTGACACTCTAACTTTCTATGATTTGAACCACTCCTGTGAGTCCAGTTTTAGATTCCAATGCTTCACTTCAGGTTTAATGTATACCTTGGAACTTCTTGTTGTCGATGAAACACAGAAATTGCATCCGAATTTAATACAAAAGGCACAATGCCGACTTAAGTACAAGAGGATTGACACTCTCACTTTCTATGATTTGAACCTCTCCTGTGAGTCCAGTCTTAAATTCCGATGCTTCACTTCAGTTGTACTGTATACCTTGTAACCTCTTATTGACGATGAAACACAGAAATTGCATCGGAATTAAATTTAAAAGGCACAATGCCGACTTAAGTACAAGCGGACTGACACTCTAACTTTCTATGATTTGAACCTCTCTTGAGAGTCCAGTTTTAGATTCAGATGCTTCACTTCAGGTTTACTATATCCCTTGTACCTTCTTATTCACGATGGAACACAGAAATTGCATGCGAATTTAATACAAAAGGCACAATGCCGACTTAAGTACAAGAGGACTGACACTGTAACGTTCTATGATTTGAACCTCTCCTGTGAGTCCAGTTTTAGATTCCGATGCTTCAATTCAGGTTTACTGTATCCCTTGGACCTTCGTACTGACGATGAAACACAGATATTGCATCCGAATTTAATACAAAAGGCATAATGCCGACATAAGTACAAGAGGACTGACACTCTAACTTTCTATGATTTGAACCTCTCCTGTGAGTCCAGTTTTAGATTCCGGTGCTTCACTTCAGGTTTACTGTATACCTTGGAACTTTTTATTGACGATGAAACACAGAAATTGAATCGGAATTAAATACAAAAGGCACAATGCCGAATTAAGTACAATAGGACTGACACTCTAAATTTCTATGATTTGAACTTCTACTGTGAGTCCAGTTTTAGATTCCGATTCTTCACTTCTGGTTTACTGTATACCTTGGACCTTCTTATTGACGATGAAACACAGAAATTGCATCCGAATTTAATACAAAAGGCACAATGCCGACTTAAGTACAAGAGGACTGACACTCTAACTTTCTATGATTTGAACCTCTCCTGTGGGTCCAGTTTTAGATTCCGATGCTTCACTTCAGGTTTACTGTTTCCCTTGGCCCTTCTTATCGACGATGAAACACAGAAATTGCTCCCGAATTTAATACAAAAGGCACAATGCCGACTTAAGTACAAGAGGACTGACACTCTCACTTTTTATGATTTGAACCACTCCTGAGAATCCAGTTTTAGATTCCCATGCTTCACTTCAGGTTTACTGTATCCCTTGGACCATCTTATTTACGATGAAACACAGAAATTGCATCCGAATGTAAAACATAAGGCACAATGGCGACTTAAGTACAAGAGGACTGACGCTCTAACTTTCTATGATTTGAGCCTCTCCTGTGAGCCCAGTTTTAGATTCCGATGCTTCACTTCAGGTTTACTGTATACCTTGGACCTTCTTATTGACAATGAAACACAGATATTGCATCCGAATTTAACACAAAAGGCACAATGCCGACTTAAGTACAAAAGTGATTGACACTCTCACTTTCTATGATTTGAACGTCTCCTGTGAGTCCAGTTTTAGGTTCCGATGCTACACTTCAGGTTTACTGTATCCCTTGGACCTTCTTATTGACGATGAAACACAGAAATTGCAAACGAATTTAATACAAAAGGCACAATGCCGACTTAAGTACAAGATGACTGACACTCTAACTTTCTATGATTTGAACCTCTCCTGCGAGACCAGTTTTAGATTCCGAAGCCTCACTTCAGGTTTACTGTATCCCTTGGACCTTCTTATTGACGATGAAACACAGAAATTGCATCGGAATTTAATACAAAAGGCACAATCCCGACTTAAGTACAAGAGGACTGACACTCTAACTTTCTATGATATGAACCTCTCCTGTGAGTCCAGTTTTAGATTCCGAAGCTTTACTTCAGGTTTACTGTATACCTTGGAACTTCTTATTGACGATGAAACACAGAAATTGCATCCGAATTTAATACTAAATTCACAATGCCGACTTAAGTACAATAGGACTGACACTCTAAATTTCTATGATTTCAACCTCTATTGTGAGTCCAGTTTTAGATTCCGATGCTTCACTTCAGGTTTACTGTATACCTTGGATCTTCTTATTGACGATGAAACACAGAAATTGCATCTGAATTTAATACAAAAGGCACAATGACGACTTAAGTACAAGAGGACTGACACTCTAACTTTCTATGATTTGAACCTCTCCTGTGAGTCCAGTTTTAGATTACGAAGCTTCACTTCAGGTTTACTGTATACCTTGGAACTTCTTATTGACGATGAAACACAGAACTTGCATCCGAATTTAACACAAAATTCACAATGCCGACTTAAGTGCAATAGGACTGACACTCTAACTTTCTATGATTTGAACCTCTCCTGTGAGTCCAGTTTTAGATTCCGGTGCTTCACTTCAGGTTTACTGTATACCTTGGACCTTCTTATTGACGATGGAACACAGAAACTGCATTCGAATTTAATACAAAAGGCACAATGGCGACTTAAGTACAAGAGGACTGACACTCTCACTTTCTATGATTTGAACCTCTCCTGTGAGTCCAGTTTCTGATTCCGATGATTCACTTCAGGTTTACTGTATATCTTGGAACTTCTTTTTGACGATGAAACACAGAAATTGCATCGGAATTAAATTTAAAAGGCACAATGCCGACTTAAGTACAAGCGGACTGGCACTCTAACTTTCTATGATTTGAACCTCTCCTGTGAGTCCAGTTTTGGATTCCGATGCTTCACTTCAGGTTTGCTGTATCCCTTGTACCTTCTTATTGACGATGAAACACCGAAATTGCATCCGAATCTAATACAAAAGGCACAATGCCGACTTAAGTACAAGAGGACTGACACTCTAACTTTCTATGATTTGAGCCTCTCCTGTGAGTCCAGTTTTAGATTCCGATGATTCACTTCAGGTTTACTGTATCCCTTGGACCTTCGTATTGACGATGAAACACAGATATTGCATCCGAATTTAATACAAAAGTCACAATGCCGACTTAAGTACAAGAGGACTGACACTCTCACCTTCAATGATTTGAACGTATCCTGCGAGTCCGGTTTTAGATTCCGATGCTACACTTCAGGTTTACTGTACCCCGTGGACCTACTTAGTGACGATGAAACACTGAAATTGTATCCGAATTTAATACAAAAGCCCAATGCCGACTTAAGTACAAGAGGACAGACACTCTAACTGTCTATGATTTGAACCTCTCCTGCGGGTACAGTTTTAGATTCCGAAGCCTCACATCAGGTTTAATGTATCCCATGGACCTTCTTATTGACGATGAAACACAGAAATTGCATCCGAATTTTATACAAAAGACACAATGCCGACATAAGTACAAGAGGACTGACACTCTAACTTTCTACGATTTGAACCTCTCCTGTGAGTCCAGTTTTAGATTCCGAAGCTTCACTTCAGGTTTACTGTATACCTTGGAGCTTCTTATTGACGATGAAACACAGAAATTGCATCCGAATTTAATACAAAATTCACAATGCCGACTTAAGTACAATAGGACTGACACTCTAACTTTCTATGATTTGAACCTCTCCTGTGAGTCCAGTTTTAGATTCCAATGCTTCACTTCAGGTTTAATGTATACCTTGGAACTTCTTGTTGTCGATGAAACACAGAAATTGCATCCGAATTTAATACAAAAGGCAAAATGCCGACTTAAGTACAAGAGGATTGACACTCTCACTTTCTATGATTTGAACCTCTCCTGTGAGTCCAGTCTTAAATTCCGATGCTTCACTTCAGTTGTACTGTATACCTTGTAACCTCTTATTGACGATGAAACACAGAAATTGCATCGGAATTAAATTTAAAAGGCACAATGCCGACTTAAGTACAAGCGGACTGACACTCTAACTTTCTATGATTTGAACCTCTCTTGAGAGTCCAGTTTTAGATTCAGATGCTTCACTTCAGGTTTACTATATCCCTTGTACCTTCTTATTCACGATGGAACACAGAAATTGCATGCGAATTTATTACAAAAGGCACAATGCCGACTTAAGTACAAGAGGACTGACACTGTAACGTTCTATAATTTGAACCTCTCCTGTGAGTCCAGTTTTAGATTCCGATGCTTCAATTCAGGTTTACTGTATCCCTTGGACCTTCGTACTGACGATGAAACACAGATATTGCATCCGAATTTAATACAAAAGGCATAATGCCGACATAAGTACAATAGGACTGACACTCTAACTTTCTATGATTTGAACCTCTCCTGTGAGTCCAGTTTTAGATTCCGGTGCTTCACTTCAGGTTTACTGTATACCTTGGAACTTTTTATTGACGATGAAACACAGAAATTGCATCGGAATTAAATACAAAAGGCACAATGCCGAATTAAGTACAATAGGACTGACACTCTAAATTTCTATGATTTGAACTTCTACTGTGAGTCCAGTTTTAGATTCCGATTCTTCACTTCAGGTTTACTGTATACCTTGGACCTTCTTATTGACGATGAAACACAGAAATTGCATCCGAATTTAATACAAAAGGCACAATGCCGACTTAAGTACAAGAGGACTGACACTCTAACTTTCTATGATTTGAACCTCTCCTGTGATTCCAGTTTTAGATTCCGATGCTTCACTTCAGGTTTACTGTTTCCCTTGGACCTTCTTATCGACGATGAAACACAGAAATTGCTCCCGAATTTAATACAAAAGGCACAATGCCGACTTAAGTACAAGAGGACTGACACTCTCACTTTTTATGATTTGAACCACTCCTGAGAATCCAGTTTTAGATTCCCATGCTTCACTTCAGGTTTACTGTATCCCTTGGACCATCTTATTTACGATGAAACACAGAAATTGCATCCGAATGTAAAACATAAGGCACAATGCCGACTTAAGTACAAGAGGACTGACGCTCTAACTTTCTATGATTTGAGCCTCTCCTGTGAGCCCAGTTTTAGATTCCGATGCTTCACTTCAGGTTTACTGTATACCTTGGACCTTCTTATTGACAATGAAACACAGATATTGCATCCGAATTTAACACAAAAGGCACAATGCCGACTTAAGTACAAAAGTGATTGACACTCTCACTTTCTATGATTTGAACGTCTCCTGTGAGTCCAGTTTTAGGTTCCGATGCTACACTTCAGGTTTACTGTATCCCTTGGACCTTCTTATTGACGATGAAACACAGAAATTGCAAACGAATTGAATACAAAAGGCACAATGCCGACTTAAGTACAAGATGACTGACACTCTAACTTTCTATGATTTGAACCTCTCCTGCGAGACCAGTTTTAGATTCCGAAGCCTCACTTCAGGTTTACTGTATCCCTTGGACCTTCTTATTGACGATGAAACACAGAAATTGCATCGGAATTTAATACAAAAGGCACAATCCCGACTTAAGTACAAGAGGACTGACACTCTAACTTTCTATGATATGAACCTCTCCTGTGAGTCCAGTTTTAGATTCCGAAGCTTTACTTCAGGTTTACTGTATACCTTGGAACTTCTTATTGACGATGAAACACAGAAATTGCATCCGAATTTAATACTAAATTCACAATGCCGACTTAAGTACAATAGGACTGACACTCTAAATTTCTATGATTTCAACCTCTATTGTGAGTCCAGTTTTAGATTCCGATGCTTCACTTCAGGTTTACTGTATACCTTGGATCTTCTTATTGACGATGAAACACAGAAATTGCATCTGAATTTAATACAAAAGGCACAATGACGACTTAAGTACAAGAGGACTGACACTCTAACTTTCTATGATTTGAACCTCTCCTGTGAGTCCAGTTTTAGATTACGAAGCTTCACTTCAGGTTTACTGTATACCTTGGAACTTCTTATTGACGATGAAACACAGAACTTGCATCCGAATTTAACACAAAATTCACAATGCCGACTTAAGTACAATAGGACTGACACTCTAACTTTCTATGATTTGAACCTCTCCTGTGAGTCCAGTTTTAGATTCCGGTGCTTCACTTCAGGTTTACTGTATACCTTGGACCTTCTTATTGACGATGGAACACAGAAACTGCATTCGAATTTAATACAAAAGGCACAATGGCGACTTAAGTACAAGAGGACTGACACTCTCACTTTCTATGATTTGAACCTCTCCTGTGAGTCCAGTTTCAGATTCCGATGATTCACTTCAGGTTTACTGTATATCTTGGAACTTCTTTTTGACGATGAAACACAGAAATTGCATCGGAATTAAATTTAAAAGGCACAATGCCGACTTAAGTACAAGCGGACTGGCACTCTAACTTTCTATGATTTGAACCTCTCCTGTGAGTCCAGTTTTGGATTCCGATGCTTCACTTCTGGTTTGCTGTATCCCTTGTACCTTCTTATTGACGATGAAACACCGAAATTGCATCCGAATCTAATACAAAAGGCACAATGCCGACTTAAGTACAAGAGGACTGACACTCTAACTTTCTATGATTTGAGCCTCTCCTGTGAGTCCAGTTTTAGATTCCGATGATTCACTTCAATTTTACTGTATCCCTTGGACCTTCGTATTGACGATGAAACACAGATATTGCATCCGAATTTAATACAAAAGTCACAATGCCGACTTAAGTACAAGAGGACTGACACTCTCACCTTCAATGATTTGAACGTATCCTGCGAGTCCAGTTTTAGATTCCGATGCTACACTTCAGGTTTACTGTACCCCGTGGACCTACTTAGTGACGATGAAACACTGAAATTGTATCCGAATTTAATACAAAAGCCCAATGCCGACTTAAGTACAAGAGGACAGACACTCTAACTGTCTATGATTTGAACCTCTCCTGCGGGTACAGTTTTAGATTCCGAAGCCTCACATCAGGTTTAATGTATCCCATGGACCTTCTTATTGACGATGAAACACAGAAATTGCATCCGAATTTTATACAAAAGACACAATGCCGACATAAGTACAAGAGGACTGACACTCTAACTTTCTACGATTTGAACCTCTCCTGTGAGTCCAGTTTTAGATTCCGAAGCTTCACTTCAGGTTTACTGTATACCTTGGAGCTTCTTATTGACGATGAAACACAGAAATTGCATCCGAATTTAATACAAAATTCACAATGCCGACTTAAGTAAAATAGGACTGACACTCTAACTTTCTATGATTTGAACCTCTCCTGTGAGTCCAGTTTTAGATTCCAATGCTTCACTTCAGGTTTAATGTATACCTTGGAACTTCTTGTTGTCGATGAAACACAGAAATTGCATCCGAATTTAATACAAAAGGCACAATGCCGACTTAAGTACAAGAGGATTGACACTCTCACTTTCTATGATTTGAACCTCTCCTGTGAGTCCAGTCTTAAATTCCGATGCTTCACTTCAGTTGTACTGTATACCTTGTAACCTCTTATTGACGATGAAACACAGAAATTGCATCGGAATTAAATTTAAAAGGCACAATGCCGACTTAAGTACAAGCGGACTGACACTCTAACTTTCTATGATTTGAACCTCTCTTGAGAGTCCAGTTTTAGATTCAGATGCTTCACTTCAGGTTTACTATATCCCTTGTACCTTCTTATTCACGATGGAACACAGAAATTGCATGCGAATTTAATACAAAAGGCACAATGCCGACTTAAGTACAAGAGGACTGACACTGTAACGTTCTATGATTTGAACCTCTCCTGTGAGTCCAGTTTTAGATTCCGATGCTTCAATTCAGGTTTACTGTATCCCTTGGACCTTCGTACTGACGATGAAACACAGATATTGCATCCGAATTTAATACAAAAGGCATAATGCCGACATAAGTACAATAGGACTGACACTCTAACTTTCTATGATTTGAACCTCACCTGTGAGTCCAGTTTTAGATTCCGGTGCTTCACTTCAGGTTTACTGTATACCTTGGAACTTTTTATTGACGATGAAACACAGAAATTGCATCGGAATTAAATACAAAAGGCACAATGCCGAATTAAGTACAATAGGACTGACACTCTAAATTTCTATGATTTGAACTTCTACTGTGAGTCCAGTTTTAGATTCCGATTCTTCACTTCAGGTTTACTGTATACCTTGGACCTTCTTATTGACGATGAAACACAGAAATTGCATCCGAATTTAATACAAAAGGCACAATGCCGACTTAAGTACAAGAGGACTGACACTCTAACTTTCTATGATTTGAACCTCTCCTGTGGGTCCAGTTTTAGATTCCGATGCTTCACTTCAGGTTTACTGTTTCCCTTGGACCTTCTTATCGACGATGAAACACAGAAATTGCTCCCGAATTTAATACAAAAGGCACAATGCCGACTTAAGTACAAGAGGACTGACACTCTCACTTTTTATGATTTGAACCACTCCTGAGAATCCAGTTTTAGATTCCCATGCTTCACTTCAGGTTTACTGTATCCCTTGGACCATCTTATTTACGATGAAACACAGAAATTGCATCCGAATGTAAAACATAAGGCACAATGCCGACTTAAGTACAAGAGGACTGACGCTCTAACTTTCTATGATTTGAGCCTCTCCTGTGAGCCCAGTTTTAGATTCCGATGCTTCACTACAGGTTTACTGTATACCTTGGACCTTCTTATTGACAATGAAACACAGATATTGCATCCGAATTTAACACAAAAGGCACAATGCCGACTTAAGTACAAAAGTGATTGACACTCTCACTTTCTATGATTTGAACGTCTCCTGTGAGTCCAGTTTTAGGTTCCGATGCTACACTTCAGGTTTACTGTATCCCTTGGACCTTCTTATTGACGATGAAACACAGAAATTGCAAACGAATTGAATACAAAAGGCACAATGCCGACTTAAGTACAAGATGACTGACACTCTAACTTTCTATGATTTGAACCTCTCCTGCGAGACCAGTTTTAGATTCCGAAGCCTCACTTCAGGTTTACTGTATCCCTTGGACCTTCTTATTGACGATGAAACACAGAAATTGCATCGGAATTTAATACAAAAGGCACAATCCCGACTTAAGTACAAGAGGACTGACACTCTAACTTTCTATGATATGAACCTCTCCTGTGAGTCCAGTTTTAGATTCCGAAGCTTTACTTCAGGTTTACTGTATACCTTGGAACTTCTTATTGACGATGAAACACAGAAATTGCATCCGAATTTAATACTAAATTCACAATGCCGACTTAAGTACAATAGGACTGACACTATAAATTTCTATGATTTCAACCTCTATTGTGAGTCCAGTTTTAGATTCCGATGCTTCACTTCAGGTTTACTGTATACCTTGGATCTTCTTATTGACGATGAAACACAGAAATTGCATCTGAATTTAATACAAAAGGCACAATGACGACTTAAGTACAAGAGGACTGACACTCTAACTTTCTATGATTTGAACCTCTCCTGTGAGTCCAGTTTTAGATTACGAAGCTTCACTTCAGGTTTACTGTATACCTTGGAACTTCTTATTGACGATGAAACACAGAACTTGCATCCGAATTTAACACAAAATTCACAATGCCGACTTAAGTACAATAGGACTGACACTCTAACTTTCTATGATTTGAACCTCTCCTGTGAGTCCAGTTTTAGATTCCGGTGCTTCACTTCAGGTTTACTGTATACCTTGGACCTTCTTATTGACGATGGAACACAGAAACTGCATTCGAATTTAATACAAAAGGCACAATGGCGACTTAAGTACAAGAGGACTGACACTCTCACTTTCTATGATTTGAACCTCTCCTGTGAGTCCAGTTTCAGATTCCGATGATTCACTTCAGGTTTACTGTATATCTTGGAACTTCTTTTTGACGATGAAACACAGAAATTGCATCGGAATTAAATTTAAAAGGCACAATGCCGACTTAAGTACAAGCGGACTGGCACTCTAACTTTCTATGATTTGAACCTCTCCTGTGAGTCCAGTTTTGGATTCCGATGCTTCACTTCAGGTTTGCTGTATCCCTTGTACCTTCTTATTGACGATGAAACACCGAAATTGCATCCGAATCTAATACAAAAGGCACAATGCCGACTTAAGTACAAGAGGACTGACACTCTAACTTTCTATGATTTGAGCCTCTCCTGTGAGTCCAGTTTTAGATTCCGATGATTCACTTCAATTTTACTGTATCCCTTGGACCTTCGTATTGACGATGAAACACAGATATTGCATCCGAATTTAATACAAAAGTCACAATGCCGACTTAAGTACAAGAGGACTGACACTCTCACCTTCAATGATTTGAACATATCCTGCGAGTCCAGTTTTAGATTCCAATGCTACACTTCAGGTTTACTGTACCCCGTGGACCTACTTAGTGACGATGAAACACTGAAATTGTATCCGAATTTAATACAAAAACCCAATGCCGACTTAAGTACAAGAGGACAGACACTCTAACTGTCTATGATTTGAACCTCTCCTGCGGGTACAGTTTTAGATTCCGAAGCCTCACTTCAGGTTTAATGTATCCCATGGACCTTCTTATTGACGATGAAACACAGAAATTGCATCCGAATTTTATACAAAAGACACAATGCCGACATAAGTACAAGAGGACTGACACTCTAACTTTCTATGATTTGAACCTCTCCTGTGAGTCCAGTTTTAGATTCCGAAGCTTCACTTCAGGTTTACTGTATACCTTGGAGCTTCTTATTGACGATGAAACACAGAAATTGCATCCGAATTTAATACAAAATTCACAATGCCGACTTAAGTACAATAGGACTGACACTCTAACTTTCTATGATTTGAACCTCTCCTGTGAGTCCAGTTTTAGATTCCAATGCTTCACTTCAGGTTTAATGTATACCTTGGAACTTCTTGTTGTCGATGAAACACAGAAATTGCATCCGAATTTAATACAAAAGGCACAATGCCGACTTAAGTACAAGAGGATTGACACTCTCACTTTCTATGATTTGAACCTCTCCTGTGAGTCCAGTCTTAAATTCCGATGCTTCACTTCAGTTGTACTGTATACCTTGTAACCTCTTATTGACGATGAAACACAGAAATTGCATCGGAATTAAATTTAAAAGGCACAATGCCGACTTAAGTACAAGCGGACTGACACTCTAACTTTCTATGATTTGAACCTCTCTTGAGAGTCCAGTTTTAGATTCAGATGCTTCACTTCAGGTTTACTATATCCCTTGTACCTTCTTATTCACGATGGAACAGAGAAATTGCATGCGAATTTAATACAAAAGGCACAATGCCGACTTAAGTACAAGAGGACTGACACTGTAACGTTCTATGATTTGAACCTCTCCTGTGAGTCCAGTTTTAGATTCCGATGCTTCAATTCAGGTTTACTGTATCCCTTGGACCTTCGTACTGACGATGAAACACAGATATTGCATCCGAATTTAATACAAAAGGCATAATGCCGACATAAGTACAAGAGGACTGACACTCTAACTTTCTATGATTTGAACCTCTCCTGTGAGTCCAGTTTTAGATTCCGGTGCTTCACTTCAGGTTTACTGTATACCTTGGAACTTTTTATTGACGATGAAACACAGAAATTGCATCGGAATTAAATACAAAAGGCACAATGCCGAATTAAGTACAATAGGACTGACACTCTAAATTTCTATGATTTGAACTTCTACTGTGAGTCCAGTTTTAGATTCCGATTCTTCACTTCAGGTTTACTGTATACCTTGGACCTTCTTATTGACGATGAAACACAGAAATTGCATCCGAATTTAATACAAAAGGCACAATGCCGACTTAAGTACAAGAGGACTGACACTCTAACTTTCTATGATTTGAACCTCTCCTGTGGGTCCAGTTTTAGATTCCGATGCTTCACTTCAGGTTTACTGAATCCCTTGCACCTTCTTGTTGACGATGAAACACAGAAATTGCATCCGAATTTAATACAAAAGGCACAATGCCGACTTAAGTACAAGAGGACTGACACTCTAACTTTCTATGATTTGAATCACTCCTGTGTGTCCAGATTAAGATTCCGATGCTTCACTTCAGGTTTACTGTATCCCTTGGACCTTCTTATCGACGATGAAACACAGAAATTGCAAACGAATTTAATACAAAAGGCACAATGCCGACTTAAGTACAAGAGGATTGACACTCTCACTTTTTATGATTTGAACCACTCCTGAGAATCCAGTTTTAGATTCCGATGCTTCACTTCAGGTTTACTGTATCCCTTGGACCATCTTATTTACGATGACACACAGAAATTGCATCCGAATGTAAAACATAAGGCACAATGCCGACTTAAGTACAAGAGGACTGACGCTCTAACTTTCTATGATTTGAACCTCTCCTGTGAGTCCAGTTTTAGATTACGAAGCTTCACTTCAGGTTTACTGTATACCTTGGAACTTCTTATTGACAATGAAACACAGAAATTGCATCGTAATTTAACACAAAATTCACAATGCCGACTTAAGTACAATAGGACTGACACTCTAACTTTCTATGATTTGAACCTCTCCTGTGAGTCCAGTTTTCGATTCCGGTGCTTCACTTCAGGTATACTGTATACCTTGGATCTTCTTATTGACGGTGAAACACAGAAATTGCATTCGAATTTAATACAAAAGGCACAAAGGCGACTTAAGTACAAGAGGACTGACACTCTCACTTTCTATGATTTGAACCTCTCCTGTAAGTCCAGTTTTAGATTCCGATGATTCACTTCAGGTTTACTGTATATCTTGGAACTTCCTTTTGACGATGAAACACAGAAATTGCATCGGAATTAAATTTGAAAGGCACAATGCCGACTTAAGTACAAGCAGACTGACACTTTAACTTTCTATGATTTGAACCTCTCCTGTGAGTCCAGTTTCAGATTCCGATGCTTCTTTTCAGGTTTGCTGTATCCCTTGTACCTTCTTATTGACGATGAAACACAGAAATTGCATCCGAATTTAATACAAAAGCGCAATGCCGAATTAAGTACAAGAGGACAGACACTCTAACTTTCTATGATTTGAACCTCTCCTGCGTGTACAGTTTTAGATTCCGAAGCCACACTTCAGGTTTAATGTATCCCTTGGACCTTCTTATTGACGATGAAACACAGAAATTGCATCCGAATTTTATACAAAAGACACAACGCCGACATAAGTACAAGAGGACTGACACTCTAACTTTCTATGATTTGAACCTCCCCTGTGAGTCCAGTTTTAGATTCCGAAGCTTCACTTCAGATTTACTTTATACCTTGGAACTTCTTATTGACGATGAAACACAGAAATTGCATACGAATTTAATACAAATGGCACAATGCCGACCTAAGTATAAGAGGACTGAAACTCTAACTTTCCATGATTTGAACCTCTCCTGTGAGTCCAGTTTTAGATTCCGATCCTTCACTTCAGGTTTACTGTATCCCTTGGACCTCCTTATTGACGATGAAACACAGAAATTGCATTCGAATTAAATACAAAAGGCACAGTGCCGGCATAAGTACAAGAGTACTGACACTCTCACTTTCTATGATTTGAACGTCTCCTGTGAGACCAGTTTTAGATTCCGAAGCCTCACTTCAGGTTTACTGTATCCCTTGGACCTTCTTATTGACGATGAAACACAGATATTGCATCGGAATTTAATACTAAAGGCACAATGCCGACTTAAGTACAAGAGGACTGACACTCTAAATTTCTCTGATATGAACCTCTCCTGTGAGTCCAGTTTTAGATTCTGAAGCTTTACTTCAGGTTTACTGTATACCTTGGAACTTCTTATTGACGATGAAACACAGAAATTGCATCCGAATTTAATACAAAATTCACCATGCCGACTTAAGTACAATGGGACTGACACTCTAAATTTCTATGATTTCAACCTCTATTGTGAGTCCAGTTTTAGTTTCCGATGCTTCACTTCAGGTTTACTGTATACCTTGGATCTTCTTATTGACGATGAAACACAGAAATTGCATCCGAATTTAATACAAAAGGCACAATGACGACTTAAGTACAAGAGGACTGACGCTCTAACTTTCTATGATTTGAACCTCTCCTGTGAGTCGGGTTTTAGATTACGAAGCTTCACTTCAGGTTTACTGTATACCTTGGAACTTCTTATTGACTATGAAACACAGAAATTGCATCCGAATTTAACACAAAATTCACAATGCCGACTTAAGTATAATAGGACTGACACTCTCACTTTCTATGATTTGAACCTCTCCTGTAAGTCCAGTTTTAGATTCCGATGATTCACTTCAGGTTTACTGTATATCTTGGAACTTCTTTTTGACGATGAAACACAGAAATTGCATCGGAATTAAATTTGAAAGGCACAATGCCGACTTAAGTACAAGCAGACTGACACTCTAACTTTCTATGATTTGAACCTCTCCTGTGAGTCCAGTTTTAGATTCCGATGCTTCACTTCAGGTTTGCTGTATCCCTTGTACCTTCTTATTGACGATGAAACACAGAAACTGCATCCGAATTTAATACAAAAGGCACAATGCCGACTTAAGTACAAGAGGACTGACACTCTCACCTTCAATGATTTGAACGTACCCTGCGAGTCCAGTTTTAGATTCCGATGCTACACCACAGGTTTACTGTATCCCGTGGACCTACTTATTGACGATGAAACACAGAAATTGCATCCGAGTTTAATACAAAAGCGCAATGCCGACTTAAGTACAAGAGGACAGACACTCTAACTTTCTACGATTTGAACCTCTCCTGCGGGTACAGTTTTAGATTCCGAAGCCTCACTTCAGGTTTAATGTATCCCATGGACCTTCGTATTGACGATGAAACACAGAAATTGCATCTGAATTTAATACAAAATTCACAATGCCGTCTTAAGTACAAGAGGACTGACACTCTAACTTTCTATGATTTGAACCTCTCCTGTGAGTCCAGTTTTAGATTCCAATGCTTCACTTCAGGTTTAATGTATACCTTGGAACTTGTTGTTGTCGATGAAACACAGAAATTGCATCCGAATTAATTACAAAAGGCACAATGCCGACTTAAGTACAAGAGGATTGACACTCTCACTGTCTATGATTTGAACCTCTCCTGTGAGTCCAGTCTTAGATTCCGATGCTTCACTTCAGTTTTACTGTATACCTTGGAACCTCTTATTGACGATGAAGCACAGAAATTGCATCGGAATTAAATTTAAAAGGCACAATGCCGACTTAAGTACAAGCGGACTGACACTCTAACTTTCTATGATTTGAACCTCTCCTGAGAGTCCAGTTTTAGATTCCGATCCTTCACTTCAGGTTTACTATATCCCTTGTACCCTCTTATTCACGATGAAACACAGAAATTGCATGCGAATTTAATACAAAAGGCACAATGCCGACTTAAGTACAAGAGGACTGACACTCTAACTTTCTATGATTTGAACCTCTCCTGTGAGTCCAGTTTTAGATTCCGAAGCTTCACTTCAGGTTTACTGTATACCTTGGAACTCCTTATTGACGATGAAACACAGAAATTGCATCCGAATTTAATACAAAATTCACAATGCCGACTTATATACAATAGGACTGACACTCTAACTTTCTATGATTTGAAGCTCTCCTGTGAGTCCAGTTTTAGATTCCGGTGCTTCACTTCAGGTTTACTGTATACCTTGGAACTTTTTATTGACAATGAAACACGGATATTGCATCGGAATTAAATACAAAAGGCACAATGCCGACTTAAGTACAATAGGACTGACACTCTAAATTTCTATGATTTGAACATCTACTGTGAGTCCAGTTTTAGATTCCGATTCTTCACTTCAGGTTTACTGTATACCTTGGACCTTCTTATTGACGATGAAACACAGAAATTGCATCCAAATTTAATACAAAAGGCACAATGCCGACTTAAGTACAGGGGTACTGACACTCTCACTTTCTATGATTTGAACGTCTCCTGTGAGTCCAGTTTTAGATTCCGATGCTACTCTTCAGGTTTACTGTATCCCTTGGACCTTCTTATTGACGATGAAACACAGAAAATGCATTCGAATTTAATACAAAAGGCACAATGCCGACTTAAGTACAAGAGGACTGAGACCCCAACTTTCTATGATTTGAACCTCCCTGTGAGTCCAGTTTTAGATTCCGAAGCTTCACTTCAGGTTTACTGTATCCCTTGGACCGTCTTATTGACGATGAAACACAGAAATTGCATCTGAATTTAATACAGAATTCACAATGCCGACATAAGTACAAGAGGAGTGACACTCTCACTTTCTATGATTTGAACCTCTCCTGTGGGTCCAGTTTTAGATTCCGATGCTTCACTTCAGGTAGATTGCATCCTTTGCACCTTCTTGTTGACGATGAAACACAGATATTGCTCCCGAATTTACTACAAAAGGCACAATGCCGACTTAAGTACAAGAGGACTGACACTCTCACTTTCTATGATTTGAACCACTCCTGAGAATCCAGTTTTAGATTCCGATGCTTCACTTCAGGTTTACTGTATCCCTTGGACCTTCGTATTTACGATGAAACACAGACATTGCATCCGAATGTAAAACAAAAGGCACAATGCCGACTTAAGTACAAGAGGACTGACACTCTCACCTTCAATGATTTGAACGTATCCTGCGAGTCCAGTTTTAGATTCCGATGCTACACCTCAGGTTAACTGTATCCCGTGGACCTACTTGTTGACGATGAAACACAGAAATTGCATCCGAATTTAATACAAAAGCGCAATGCCGACTTAAGTACAAGAGGCCAGACACTCTAACTTTCTATGATTTGAACCTCTCCTGCGGGTACAGTTTTAGATTCCAAAGCCTCACTTCAGGTTTAATGTATCCCTTGGACCTTCTTATTGACGATGAAACACAGAAATTGCATCCGAATTTTATACAAAAGACACAATGCCGACATAAGTACAAGAGGACTGACACTCTAACTTTCTATGATTTGAACCTCCCCTGTGAGTCCAGTTTTAGATTCCGAAGCTTCACTTCAGATTTACTGTATACCTTGGAACTTCTTATTGACGATGAAACACAGAAATTGCATCCGAATTTAATACAAAATTCACAATGCCGACTTAAGTACAATAGGACTGACACTCTAACTTTCTATGATTTGAACCTCTCCTGTGAGTCCAGTTTTAGATTCCAATGCTTCACTTCAGGTTTAATGTATACCTTGGAACTTGTTGTTGTCGATAAAACACAGAAATTGCATCCGAAATTAATACAAAAGGCACAATGCCGACTTAAGTACAAGAGGATTGACACTCTCATTTTCTATGATTTGAACCTCTCCTGTGAGTCCAGTCTTAGATTCCGATGCTTCACTTCAGTTTTACTGTATACCTTGGAACCTCTTATTCACGATGAAACACAGAAATTGCATCGGAATTAAATTTAAAAGGCACAAAGCCGACTTAAGTACAAGCGGACTGACGCTCTAACTTTCTATGATTTGAACCTCTCCTGAGAGTCCAGTTTTAGATTCCGATGCTTCACTTCAGGTTTACTATATCCCTTGTACCTTCTTATTCACGATGAAACACAGAAATTGCATGCGAATTTAATACAAAAGGCACGATGCTGACTTAAGTACAAGAGGACTGACACTCTAACTTTCTATGATTTGAACCTCTCCTGTGAGTCCAGTTTTAGATATCGATGCTTCAATTCAGGTTTACTGTATCCCTTGGACCTTCCTGTTGACGATGAAACACAGAAATTGCATCCGAATTTAATACAAAGGCACAATGCCGACTTAAGTACAAGAGGACTGACACTCTAACTTTCTATGATTTGAACCACTCCTGTGTGTCCAGATTAAGATTCCGATGCTTCACTTCAGGTTTACTGTATCCCTTGGACCTTCTTATCGACGATGAAACACAGAAATTGCCCCCGAATTTAATACAAAAGGCACAATGCCGACTTAAGTACAAGAGGACTGACACTCTCACTTTCTATGATTTGAACCACTCCTGAGAATCCGGTTTTAGATTCCGATGCTTCACTTCAGGTTTAGTGTATCCCTTGGACCTTCGTATTTACGATGAAACACAGAAATTGCATCCGAATGTAAAACAAAAGGCACAATGCCGACTTAAGTACAAGAGGACTGACACTCTAACTTTCTATGATTTGAACCTCTCCTGTGAGTCCAATTTTAGATTCCGATGCTTCACTTCAGGTTTACTGTATACCTTGGACCTTCTTATTGACGATGAAACACAGAAATTGCATACGAATTTAATACAAATGGCACAATGCCGACCTTAGTACAAGAGGACTGAAACTCTAAATTTCAATTAATAGAACCTCTCCTGTGAGTCCAGTTTTAGATTCCGATGCTTCACTTCAGGTTTACTGTATCCCTTGGACCTTCTTATTGACGATGAAACACAGACATTGCATCCGAATTAAATACAAAAGGCACAATGCCGACATAAGTACAAGAGTACTGACACTCTCACTTTCTATGATTTGAACCTCTCCTGTGAGTCCAGTTTTAGATTCCGATGCTACACTTCAAGTTTACTGTATCCCTTGGACCTTCTTATTGACGATGAAACACAGAAATTGCAAACGAATTTGATACAAAAGGCACAATGCCGACTTAAGTACATGATGACTGACACTCTAACTTTCTATGATTAGAACCTCTCCTGCGAGACCAGTTTTAGATTCCGAAGCCTCACTTCAGGTTTACTGTATCCCTTGGATCTTCTTATTGACGATGAAACACAGAAATTGCATCGGAATTTAATACAAAAGGCACAATGCCGACTTAAGAGGACTGACACTCTAACTTTCTATGATATGAACCTCTCCTGTGAGTCCAGTTTTAGATTCCGAAGCTTTTCTTCAGGTTTACTGTATACCTTGGAACTTCTTATTGACGATGAAACTCAGAAATTGCATCCGAATTTAACACAAAATTCACAATGCCGACTTAAGTACAATAGGACTAACACTCTAAATTTCTATGATTTAAACCTCTCCTGTGAGTCCAGTTTTAGATTCCGGTGCTTCACTTCAGGTTTACTGTATACCTTGGATCTTCTTATTGACGATGATACACAGATATTACATTCGAATTTAATATAGAAGGCACAATGACGACATAAGTACAAGGGGACTGACACTCTCACTTTCTATGATTTGAACCTCTCCTGTGAGTCCAGTTTTAGATTCCGATGATTCACTTCAGGTTTACTGTATATCTTGGAACTTCTTTTTGACGATGAAACACAGAAATTGCATCGGAATTAAATTTGAAAGGCACAATGCCGACTTAAGTACAAGCGGACTGACACTCTAACTTTCTATGATTTGAACCTCTCCCGTGAGTCCAGTTTTAGATTCCGAAGCTTCACTTCAGGTTTGCTGTATCCCTTGTACCTCCTTATTGACGATGAAACACAGAAATTGCATCCGAATTTAATACAAAACGCACAATGCCGACTTAAGTACAAGAGGACTGACACTCTAACTTTCTATGATTTGAACCTCTCCTGTGAGTCCATTTTTAGATTCCGATGCTTCACTTCAGGTTTACTGTATCCCTTGGACCTTCGTATTGACGATGAAACACAGATATTGCATCCGAATTTAATACAAAAGCGCAATGCCGACTTAAGTACAAGAGGACAGACACTCTAACTTTCTATGATTTCAACCTCTCCTGCGGGTACAGTTTTAGATTCCGAAGCCTCACTTCAGGTTTAATATATCCCTTGGACCTTCTTATTGACGATGAAACACAGAAATTGCATCCGAATTTAATACAAAAGACACAATGCCGACATAAGAACAAGAGGACTGACACTCTAACTTTCTATGATTTGAACCTCCCCTGTGAGTCCAGTTTTAGATTCCGAAGCTTCACTTCAGATTTACTGTATACCTTGGAACTTCTTATTGACGATGAAACACAGAAATTGCATCCGAATTTAATACAAAATTCACAATGCCGACTTAAGTACAATAGGACTGACACTCTAACTTTCTATGATTTGAACCTCTCCTGTGAGTCCAGTTTTAGATTCCAATGCTTCACTTCAGGTTTAATGTATACCTTGGAACTTCTTGTTGTCGATGAAGCACAGAAATTGCATCCGAATTTAATACAAAAGGCACAATGCCGTCTTAAGTACAAGAGGATTGACACTCTCACTGTCTATGATTTGATCCTCTCCTGTGAGTCCAGTCTTAGATTCCGATGCTTCACTTCAGTTTTACTGTATACCTTGGAACTTCTTATTGACGATGAAACACAGAAATTGCATCGGAATTAAATTTAAAAGGCACAATGCCGACTTAAGTACATGCGGACTGACACTCTAACTTTCTATGATTTGAACCTCTCCTGAGAGTACAGTTTTAGATTCCGATGCTTCACTTCAGGTTTACTATTTCCCTTGTACCTTCTTATTCACGATGAAACTCAGAAATTGCATCCGAATTTAATACAAAAGGCACAATGCCGACTTAAGTACAAGAGGACAGATACTCTAACTTTCTATGATTTGAACCTCTCCTGTGAGTCCAGTTTTAGATTCCGATGCTTCAATTCGGGTTTACTGTATCCCTTGGACCTTCGTAATAACGATGAAACACAGATATTGCATCCGAATTCAATACAAAAGGCACTATGCCGACTTAAGTACAAGAGGACTGACACTCTAACTTTATATGATCTGAACAACTCCTGTGAGTCCAGTTTTAGATTCCAATGAATCACTTCAGTTTTACTGTATCCCTTGGACCTTCTTATTGACGATGAAACACAGAAATTACATCCGAATTTAATACAAAACTCACAATGCCGACTTAAGTGCAAGAGGACTGATCCTCTAACTTTCAATGATTTGAACCGCTCCTGTGAGTCCAGTTTTGAATTCCGATGCTTCACTTCAGGTTTACTGTATCCCTTGGACCTTCTTATAGACGATGAAACACAGAAATTGCATCCGAATCAAGACAAAAGGCACACTGCCGACTTAAGTACAAGAGGACTGACACTCTACCTTTCTATGATTTGAACCACTCCTGTGTGTCCAGATTAAGATTCCGATGCTTCACTTCAGGTTTACTGTATCCCTTGGACCTTCTTATCGACGATGAAACACAGAAATTGCTCCCGAATTTAATACAAAAGGCACAATGCCGACTTAAGTACAAGAGGACTGACACTCTCACTTTCTATGATTTGAACCACTCCTGAGAATCCAGTTTTAGATTCCGATGCTTCACTTCAGGTTTACTGTATCCCTTGGACCTTCGTATTTACGATGAAACACAGAAATTGCATCCGAATGTAAAACAAAAGGCACAATGCCGACTTAAGTACAGGAGGACTGACACTCTAACTTTCTATGATTTGAACCTCTCCTGTGAGTCCAATTTTGGATTCCGATGCTTCACTTCAGGTTCACTGTATACCTTGGACCTTCTTACTGACGATGAAACACAGAAATTGCATACGAATTTAATACAAATGGCACAATGCCGACCTAAGTACAAGAGGACTGAAACTCTAAATTTCAATTATTAGAACCTCTCCTGTTAGTCCAGTTTTAGATTCCGATGCTTCACTTCAGGTTTAATGTATCACTTGGACCTTCTTATTGACGATGAAACGCAGAAATTGCATCCGAATTAAATACAAAAATCACAATGCCGACATAAGTACAAGAGGACTGACACTCTCACTTTCTATGATTTGAACCTCTCCTGTGAGTCCAGTTTTAGATTCCGATGCTACACTTCAGGTTTACTGTATCCCTTGGACCTTCTTATCGACGATGAAACACAGAAATTGCTCCCGAATTTAATACAAAAGGCACAATGCCGACTTAAGTACAAGAGGACTGACACTCTCACTTTCTATGATTTGAACCTCTCCTGTGAGTCCAGTTTTAGATTCCGCTGGTACACTTCAGGTTTACTGTATCTCTTGTACCTTCTTGTTGACCATGAAACACAGAAATTGCAAACGAATTTAATACAAAAGGCACAATGCCGACTTCAGTACAAGATGATTGACACTCTAACTTTCTATGATTTGAACCTCTCCTGCGAGACCAGTTGTAGATTCCGAAGCCTCACTTCAGGTTTACTGTATCCCTTGGATCTTCTTATTGACGATGAAACACAGAAATTGCATCGGAATTTAATACAAAAAACACAATGCCGACTTAAGTACAAGAGGACTGACATTCTAACTTTCTATGATATGAACCTCTCCTGTGAGTCCAGTTTTAGATTCCGAAGCTTTACTTCAGGTTTACTGTATACCTTGGAACTTCCTATTGACGATGAAACACAGAAATTGCATCCGAATTTAACACAAAATTCACAATGCCGACCTAAGTACAATAGGACTGACGCTCTAACTTTCTATGATTTGAACCTCTCCTGTGAGTCCAGTTTTAGATTACGAAGCTTCATGTGAGGTTTACTGTATACCCTGGAACTTCCTATTGACGATGAAACACAGAAATTGCATCCGAATTTAACACAAAATTCACAATGCCGACCTAAGTACAATAGGACTGACACTCTAACTTTGTATGATTTGAACCTCTCCTGTGAGTCCAGTTTTAGATTCCGATGCTTCACTTCAGGTTTACTGTATCCCTTGGACCTTCGTATTGACGATGAAACACAGATATTGCATCCGAATTTAATACAAAAGGCACAATGCCGACTTAAGGACAAGAGGACTGACACTCTCACCCTCAATGATTTGAACGTATCCAGTGAGTCCAGTTTTAGAGTCCGATGCTACACTTCAGGTTTACTGTATCCCGTGGACCTACTTATTGACGATGAAACACAGAAATTGCATCCGAATTTAATACAAAAGCGCAATGCCGACTTAAGTACAAGAGGACAGACACTCTAACTTTCTATGATTTGAGCCTCTCCTGTGAGTCCAGTTTTAGATTCCAATGCTTCACTTCAGGTTTAATGTATACCTTGGAACTTCTTGTTGTCGATGAAACACAGAAATTGCATCCGAATTTAATACAAAAGGCACAATGCCGTCTTAAGTACAAGAGGATTGACACTCTCACTGTCTATGATTTGAAGCTCTCCTGTGAGTCCAGTTTTAGATTCCAATGCTTCACTTCAGGTTTAATGTATACCTTGGAACTTCTTGTTGTCGATGAAACACAGAAATTGCATCCGAATTTCATACAAAAGGCACAATGCCGACTTAAGTACAAGAGGACTGACACTCTAACTTTATATGATTTGAACAACTCCTGTGAGTCCAGTTTTAGATTCCAACGAATCACTTCAGGATTACTGTATCCCTTGGACCTTCTTATTGACGATGAAACACAGAAATTACATCCGAATTTAAAACAAATCTCACAATGCCGACTTAAGTACAAGAGGACTAACACTCTCACTTTCTATGATTTGAACCTATCCTGTGAGTCCAGTTTTAGATTCCGATGCTTCACTTCAGGTTTACTGTATCTCTTGGCCCTTTTTATTGACGATGAAACACAGCAATTGCATCCGAATTTAATACAAAAGGCACAATGCCGACTTAAGTATAAGTGTACTGACATTCTAAATTTCTATGGTTTGAACTTCCCCTGTGAGTCCAGTTTTAGATTCCGATGCCTCACTTCAGGTTTACTGTATCCCTAGGACCTTCTTATTGACGACGAAACATTGAAATTGCATCCGAATTTAATACAAAAGGCACAATGCCGACTTAAGTACAAGAGGACTGACACTTTAACTCTATATGATTTGAACCTTTCCTGTGAGTCCAGTTTTACATTCCGATGCTTCCCTTCAGGTTTACTGTATACCTTTGACATTCTTATTGACGATGAAACACAGAAATTGCATCCAAATTTAATACAAAAGGCACAAAGCCGACATAAGTACTAGAGGACTGACGCTCTAACTTTCTATGATTTGAACCTCTCCTGTGAGTCCAGTTTTAGATTCCGATGCTTCACTTCGGGTTTACTGTATACCTTGGACCTTCTTATTGACGATGAAACACAGAAATAGCATCCGAATTTAATACAAAAGGCACAATGCCGACTTAAGTACAAGAGGACTGACTCTCTCACTTTCTATGATTTGAACCTCTCCTGTGAGTCCGGTTTTAGATTCCGATGCTTCACTTCAGTTTTACTGCACCCCTTGGACCTTCTTATTGACGATGAAACACAAAAATTGCTCCCGAATTTAATACAAAAAGCACATGGCCGACTTAAGTACAAGAGGACTGACACTCTAACTTTCTATGATTTGAACCTCCCCTGTGAGTCCAGTTTTAGATTCCGAAGCTTCACTTCAGATTTACTGTATACCTTGGAACTTCTTATTGACGATGAAACACAGAAATTGCATCCGAATTTAATACAAAATTCACAATGCCGACTTAAGTACAATAGGACTGACACTCTAACTTTCTATGATTTGAACCTCTCCTGTGAGTCCAGTTTTAGATTCCAATGCTTCACTTCAGGTTTAATGTATACCTTGGAACTTCTTGTTGTCGATGAAACACAGAAATTGCATCCGAATTTAATACAAAAGGCACAATGCCGTCTTAAGTACAAGAGGATTGACACTCTCACTGTCTATGATTTGAACCTCTCCTGTGAGTCCAGTCTTAGATTCCGATGCTTCACTTCAGTTTTACTGTATACCTTGGAACTTCTTATTGACGATGAAACACAGAAATTGCATCGGAATTAAATTTAACAGGCACAATGCCGACTTAAGTACAAGCGGACTGACACTCTAACTGTCTATGATTTGAACCTCTCCTGAGAGTCCAGTTTTAGATTCCGATGCTTCACTTCAGGTTTACTATATCCCTTGTACCTTCTTATTCATGATGAAACACAGAAATTGCATCCGAATTTAATACAAAAGGCACAATGCCGACTTAAGTACAAGAGGACTGACACTCTAACTTTCTATGATTTGAACCTCTCCTGTGAGTCCAGTTTTAGATTCCGATGCATCAATTCGGGTTTACTGTATCCCTTGGACCTTCGTAATGACGATGAAACATAGATATTGCATCCGAATTCAATACAAAAGGCATAATGCCGACTCAAGTACAAGAGGACTGACACTCTAACTTTATATGATCTGAACAACTCCTGTGAGTCCAGTTTTAGATTCCAATGAATCACTTCAGGTTTACTGTATCCCTTGGACCTTCTTATTGACGATGAAACACAGAAATTACATCCGAATTTAATACAAAACTCACAATGCCGACTTAAGTACAAGAGGACTGATCCTCTAACTTTCAATGATTTGAACTGCTCCTGTGAGTCCAGTTTTGAATTCCGATGCCTCACTTCAGGTTTACTGTATCCCTTGGACCTACTTATCGACGATGAAACACAAAAATTGCTCCCGAATTTAATACAAAAGCACAATGCCGACTTAGGTACAAGAGCACTGACACTCTCACTTTCTATGATTTGAACCACTCCTGAGAATCCAGTTTTAGATTCCGATGCTTCACTTCAGGTTTACTGTATACCTTGGACCTTCGTATTTACGATGAAACACAGAAATTGCATCCGAATGTAAAACAAAAGGCACAATGCCGACTTAAGTACAAGAGGACTGACACTCTAACTTTTTATGATTTGAACCTCTCCTGTGAGTCCAATTTTAGATTCCGATGCTTCACTTCAGGTTTACTGTATACCTTGGACCTTCTTACTGACGATGAAACACAGAAATTGAATACGAATTTAATACAAATGGCACAATGCTGACCTAAGTACAAGAGGACTGAAACTCTAAATTTCAATTATTAGAACCTCTCCTGTGAGTCCAGTTTTAGATTCCGATGCTTCACTTCAGGTTTACTGTATCCCTTGGACCTTCTTGTTGACGATGAAACGCAGAAATTGCATCCGAATTAAATACAAAAGGCACAATGCCGACATAAGTACAAGAGTACTGACACTCTCACTTTCTATGATTTGAACCCCTCCTGTGAGTCCAGTTTTAGATTCCGATGCTACACTTCAGGTTTACTGTATCTCTTGTACCTTCTTGTTGACCATGAAACACAGAAATTGCAAACGAATTTAATACAAAAGGCACAATGCCGACTTCAGTACAAGATGATTGACACTCTAACTTTCTATGATTTGAACCTCTCCTGCGAGACCAGTTTTAGATTCCGAAGCCTCACTTCAGGTTTACTGTATCCCTTGGATCTTCTTATTGACGATGAAACACAGAAATTGCATCGGAATTTAATGCAAAAGGCACAATGCCTACTTAAGTACAAGAGGACTGACATTCTAACTTTCTATGATATGAACCTCTCCTGTGAGTCCAGTTTTAGATTCCGAAGCTTTACTTCAGGTTTACTGTATACCTTGGAACTTCTTATTGACGATGAAACACAGAAATTGCATCCGAATTTAATACAAAATTCACCATGCCGACTTAAGTACAATGGGACTGACACTCTAAATTTCTATGATTTCAACCTCTATTGTGAGTCCAGTTTTAGATTCCGATGCTTCACTTCAGATTTACTGTATACCTTGGATCTTCTTATTGACGATGAAACACAGAAATTGCATCTGAATTTAATACAAAAGGCACAATGACGACCTAAGTACAAGAGGACTAACGCTCTAACTTTCTATGATTTGAACCTCTCCTGTGAGTCCAGTTTTAGATTACGAAGCTTCACGTCAGGTTTACTGTATACCTTGGAACTTCCTATTGACGATGAAACACAGAAATTGCATCCGAATTTAACACAAAATTCACAATGCCGACTTAAGTACAATAGGACTGACACTCTAACTTTCTATGATTTGAACCTCTCCTGTGAGTCCAGTTTTAGATTCCGGTGCTTCACTTCAGGTTTACTGTATACCTTGGATCTTCTTATTGACGATGAAACACAGAAATTGCATTCGAATTTAATACAAAAGGCACAATGACGACTTAAGTACAAGAGGACTGACACTCTCACTTTCTATGATTTGAACCTCTCCTGTGAGTCCAGTTTTAGATTCCGATACTTCACTTCAGGTTTACTGTATCCCTTGGACCTTCGTATTGACGATGAAACACAGATATTGCATCCGAATTTAATACAAGAGGCACAATGCCGACTTAAGTACAAGAGGACTGACACTCTCACCTTCAATGATTTGAACGTATCCTGCGAGTCCAGTTTTAGATTCCGATGCTACACTTCAGGTTTACTGTATCCCGTGGACCTACTTATTGACGATGAAACACAGAAATTGCATCCGAATTTAATACAAAAGCGCAATGCCGACTTAGGTACAAGAGGACAGACACTCTAACTTTCTATGATTTGAACCTCTCCTGCGGGAACAGTTTTAGATTCCGAAGCCTCACTTCACGTTTAATGTATCCCTTGGACCTTCTTATTGACGGTGAAACACAGAAATTGCATCCGAATTTTATACAAAAGAGACAATGCCGACATAAGTACAAGAGGACTGACACTCTAACTTTCTATGATTTGAACCTCCCCTGTGAGTCCAGTTTTAGATTCCAAAGCTTCACTTCAGATTTACTGTATACCTTGGAACTTCTTATTGACGATGAAACACAGAAATTGCATCCGAATTTAATACAAAATTCACAATGCCGACTTAAGTACAATAGGACTGACACTCTAACTTTCTATGATTTGAGCCTCTCCTGTGAGTCCAGTTTTAGATTCCAATGCTTCACTTCAGGTTTAATGTATACCTTGGAACTTCTTGTTGTCGATGAAACACAGAAATTGCATCCGAATTTAATACAAAAGGCACAATGCCGTCTTAAGTACAAGAGGATTGACACTCTCACTGTCTATGATTTGAACCTCTCCTGTGAGTCCAGTCTTCGATTCCGATACTTCACTTCAGTTTTACTGTATACCTTGGAACTTCTTATTGACGATGAAACACAGAAATTGCATCCGAATTTAATACAAAAGGTACAATTCCGACTTACGTACAAGAGTACTGACACTCTAACTTTCTATGATTTGAACCTCTCCTGTGAGTCCAGTTTTAGATTCCGATGCTTCAATTCGGGTTTACTGTATCCCTTGGACCTTCGTAATGACGATGAAACACAGATATTGCATCCGAATTCAAGACAAAAGGCACAATGCCGACTTAAGTACAAGAGGACTGACACTCTAACTTTATATGATTTGAACAACTCCTGTGAGTCCAGTTTTAGATTCCAACGAATCACTTCAGGTTTACTGTATCCCTTGGACCTTCTTATTGACGATGAAACACAGAAATTACATCCGAATTTAATACAAAACTCACAATGCCGACTTAAGTACAAGAGGACTAACACTCTCACTTTCTATGATTTGAACCTATCCTGTGAGTCCAGTTTTAGATTCCGATGCTTCACTTCAGGTTTACTGTATCTCTTGGCCCTTTTTATTGACGATGAAACACAGCAATTGCATCCGAATTTAATACAAAAGGCTAAATGCCGACTTAAGTACAAGTGTACTGACATTCTAAATTTCTATGGTTTGAACTTCTCCTGTGAGTCCAATTTTAGATTCCGATGCCTCACTTCTGGTTTACTGTATCCCTAGGACCTTCTTATTGACGACGAAACATTGAAATTGCATCCGAATTTAATACAAAAGGCACAATGCCGACTTAAGTACAAGAGGACTGACACTCTCACTTTCTATGATTTGAACCTCTCCTGTGAGTCCGGTTTTAGATTCCGATGCTTCACTACAGTTTTACTGCACCCCTTGGACCTTCTTATTGACGATGAAACACAAAAATTGCTCCCGAATTTAATACAAAAAGCACATGGCCGACTTATGTACAAGAGGACTGACACTCTCACTTTCTATGATTTGAACCTCTCCTGTGAGTCCAGTTTTAGTTTCCGACACTTCACTTCAGGTTTCCTGTATACCTTGGACCGTCTTATCGACGTTGAAACACAGAAATTGCATCCGAATTCAATACAATAGGCACAGTGCCGACTTAAGTACAAGAGGACTGACACTCTCACTTTCCATGATTTGAACCTCTCCTGTGAGTTCAGTTTTACATTCCGATGCTTCACTTCAGGTTTACTGTATCCCTTGGGCCTTCGTATTGACGATGAAACACAGAAATTGCATCCGAATTTGATACAAAAGTCACAATGCCGACTTAAGTATAAGAGGACTGACACTCTCACTTTCTAACATTTGAACCTCTCCTGTGAGCCCAGTTTTAGATTAAAATGCTTCACATCCGGTTTACTGTATCCCTTGGACATTCTTATTGACGATGAAACACTGTAATTGCTTCCGAATTTAATACAAAAGGCACAATGCCGACTTAAGTACAAGAGGACTGACACTCTCACTTTCTATGATTTGAACATCTCCTGTGAGTCCGGTACAGATTCCGATGCTTCTCTTCAGGTTTACTGTATCCCCTGGACCTTCTTATTGACGATGAAACACAGAAATTGCATCCGAATTTAATACGAAAGGCACAATGCCGTCTTAAGTACAAGAGGACTGACACTCTCACTTTCTATGATTTGAACCTCTCCTGTGAGTCCAGTTTTAGATTCCGATTCTTCACTTCAGGTTTACTGTATCCCTTGGACCTTCTTATTGACGATGAAACACAGAAATTGCATCCGAATTTAATACAAAAGGCACAATGCCGACTTAAATACAAGCGGACTGACACTCTAACTTTCTATGATTTGAACCTCTCCTGAGAGTCCAGTTTTAGATTCCGATGCCTCACTTCAGGTTTACTGTATCCCTTGTACCTTCTTATTCACGATGAAACACAGAAATTGCATCCGAATTTAATACAAAAGGCATAATGCCGACATAATTACAAGAGGACTGACACTCTAACTTTCTATGATTTGAGCCTCTCCTGTGAGCCCAGTTTTAGATTCCGAAACTTTACTTCAGGTTTACTGTATACCTTGGACCTTCTTATTGACGATGAAACACAGAATTTGCATCCGAATTTAATACAAAAGGCACAATGCCGACATAAGTACAAGAGGACTGACACTCTAACTTTCTATGATTTGAACCTCTCCTGCGAGACCAGTTTTAGATTCCGAAGCCTCACTTCAGGTTTACTGTATCCCTTGGATCTTCTTATTGACGATGAAACACAGAAATTGCATCGGAATTTAATACAAAAGGCACAATGCCGACTTAAGTACAAGAGGACTGACATTCTAACTTTCTATGTTATGAACCTCTCCTGTGAGTCCAGTTTTAGATTCCGAAGCTTTACTTCAGGTTTACTGTATACCTTGGAACTTCTTATTGACGATGAAACACAGAAATTGCATCCGAATTTAATACAAAATTCACCATGCCGACTTAAGTACAATAAGACTGACACTCTAAATTTCTATGATTTCAACCTCTATTGTGAGTCCAGTTTTAGATTCCGATGCTTCACTTCAGATTTACTGTATACCTTGGATCTTCTTATTGACGATGAAACACAGAAATTGCATCTGAATTTAATACAAAAGGCACAATGACGACCTAAGTACAAGAGGACTGACGCTCTAACTTTCTATGATTTGAACCTCTCCTGTGAGTCCAGATTTAGATTACGAAGCTTCACGTCAGGTTTACTGTATACATTGGAACTTCCTATTGACGATGAAACACAGAAATTGCATCCGAATTTAACACAAAATTCACAATGCCGACTTAAGTACAATAGGACTGACACTCTAACTTTCTATGATTTGAACCTCTCCTGTGAGTCCAGTTTTAGATTCCGGTGCTTCACTTCAGGTTTACTGTATACCTTGGATCTTCTTATTGACGATGAAACACAGAAATTGCATTCGAATTTAATACAAAAGGCACAATGACGACTTAAGTACAAGAGGACTGACACTCTCACTTTCTATGATTTGAACCTCTCCTGTGAGTCCAGTTTTAGATTCCGATGATTCACTTCAGGTTTACTGTACATCTTGGAACTTCTTTTTGACGATGAAACACAGAAATTGCATCGGAATTAAATTTGAAAGGCACAATGCCGACTTAAGTACAAGCGGACTGACACTCTAACTTTCTATGATTTGAACCTCTCCTGTGAGTCCAGTTTTAGATTCCGATGCTTCACTTCAGGTTTGCTGTATCCCTTGTACCTTCTTATTGACGATGAAACACATAAATTGCATCCGAATTTAATACAAAAGGCACAATGCCGACTTAAGTACAAGAGGACTGACACTCTAACTTTCTATGATTTGAACCTCTCCTGTGAGTCCAGTTTTAGATTCCGATACTTCACTTCAGGTTTACTGTATCCCTTGGACCTTCGTATTGACGATGAAACACAGATATTGCATCCGAATTTAATACAAGAGGCACAATGCCGACTTAAGTACAAGAGGACTGACACTCTCACCTTCAATGATTTGAACGTATCCTGCGAGTCCAGTTTTAGATTCCGATGCTACACTTCAGGTTTACTGTATCCCGTGGACCTACTTATTGACGATGAAACACAGAAATTGCATCCGAATTTAATACAAAAGCGCAATGCCGACTTAAGTACAAGAGGACTAACACTCTCACTTTCTATGATTTGAACCTATCCTGTGAGTCCAGTTTTAGATTCCGATGCTTCACTTCAGGTTTACTGTATCTCTTGGCCCTTTTTATTGACGATAAAACACAGCAATTGCATCCGAATTTAATACAAAAGGCTAAATGCCGACTTTAGTACAAGCGTACTGACATTCTAAATTTCTATGGTTTGAACTTCTCCTGTGAGTCCAATTTTAGATTCCGATGCCTCACTTCAGGTTTACTGTATCCCTAGGACCTTCTTATTGACGACGAAACATTGAAATTGCATCCGAATTTAATACAAAAGGCACAATGCCGACTTAAGTACAAGAGGACTGACACTTTAACTTTCTATGATTTGAACCTCTCCTGTGAGTCCAGTTTTAGATTCCGATGCTTCCCTTCAGGTTTACTCTATACCTTTGACCTTCTTATTGACGATGAAACACAGAAATTGCATCCAAATTTAATACAAAAGGCACAAAGCCGACATAAGTACTAGAGGACTGACGCTCTAACTTTCTATGATTTGAACCTCTCCTGTGAGTCCAGTTTTAGATTCCGAAGCTTCACTTCGGGTTTACTGTTTCCCTTGGACCTTCTTATTGACGATGAAACACAGAAATAGCATCCGAATTTAATACAAAAGGCACAATGCCGACTTAAGTACAAGAGGACTTACACTCTCACTTTCTATGATTTGAACCTCTCCTGTGAGTCCGGTTTTAGATTCCGATGCTTCACTTCAGTTTTTCTGCCCCCCTTGGACCTTCTTATTGACGATGAAACACAAAAATTGCTCCCGAATTTAATACAAAAAGCACATGGCCGACTTATGTACAAGAGGACTGACACTCTCACTTTCTATGACTTGAACCTCTCCTGTGAGTCCAGTTTTAGTTTCCGACGCTTCACTTCAAGTTTCCTGTATACCTTGGACCGTCTTATCGACGTTGAAACACAGAAATTGCATCCGAATTCAATACAATAGGCACAATGCCGACTTAAGTACAAGAGGACTGACACTCTCACTTTCCATGATTTGAACCTCTCCTGTGAGTTCAGTTTTACATTCCGATGCTTCACTTCAGGTTTACTGTATCCCTTGGACCTTCGTATTGACGATGAAACACAGAAATTGCATCCGAATTTGACACAAAAGTCACAATGCCGACTTAAGTATAAGAGGACTGACACTCTCACTTTCTAACATTTGAACCTCTCCTGTGAGCCCAGTTTTAGATTAAAATGCTTAACATCCGGTTTACTGTATCCCTTGGACATTCTTATTGACGATGAAACACTGTAATTGCTTCCGAATTTAATACAAGAGGCACAATGCCGACTTAAGTACAAGAGGACTGACACTCTCACTTTCTATGATTTGAACCTCTCCTGTGAGTCCGGTACAGATTCCGATGCTTCTCTTCAGGTTTACTGTATCCCCTGGACCTTCTTATTGACGATGAAACACAGATATTGCATCCGAATTTAATACGAAAGGCACATTGCCGTCTTAAGTACAAGAGGACTGACACTCTCACTTTCTATGATTTGAACCTCTCCTGTGAGTCCAGTTTTAGATTCCGATTCTTCACTTCAGGTTTACTGTATCCCTTGGACCTTCTTATTGACGATGAAACACAGAAATTGCATCCGAATTTAATACAAAAGGCACAATGCCGACTTAAATACAAGCGGACTTACACTCTAACTTTCTATGATTTGAACCTCTCCTGAGAGTCCAGTTTTAGATTCCGATGCCTCACTTCAGGTTTACTGTATCCCTTGTACCTTCTTATTCACGATGAAACACAGAAATTGCATCCGAATTTAATACAAAAGGCATAATGCCAACATAATTACAAGAGGACTGACACTCTAACTTTCTATGATTTGAGCCTCTCCTGTGAGCCCAGTTTTAGATTCCGAAACTTTACTTCAGGTTTACTGTATACCTTGGACCTTCTTATTGACGATGAAACACAGAAATTGCATCCGAATTTAATACAAAAGGCACAATGCCGACATAAGTACAAGAGGACTGACACTCTAACTTTCTATGATTTGAACCTCTCCTGTGAGTCCAGTTTTAGATTCCGAAGCTTCACTTCAGGTTTACTGTATACCTTGGAACTTCTTATTGACGATGAAACACAGAAATTGCATCCGAATTTAATACAAAATTCACAATGCCGACTTAAGTATAAGAGGACTGACACTCTAACTTTATATGATTTGAAATACTCCTGTGAGTCCAGTTTTAGATTCCGATGCCTCACTTCAGGTTTACTGTATCCATTTGACATTCTTATTGGCGATGAATCACAGAAATTACATCCGAATTTAATACAAAACTCACAATGCCGACTTAAGTACAAGAGGACTGATCCTCTAACTTTCAATGATTTGAACCGCTCCTGTGAGTGCAGTTTTGGATTCCGATGCTTCACTTCAGGTTTACTGTATCCCTTGGACCTTCTTATAGACGATGAAACACAGAAATTGCATCCGAATCAATACTAAAGGCACAATGCCGACTTAAGTACAAGAGGACAGACACTCTACCTTTCTATGATTTGAACCTCTCCTGTGAGTCCTGTTTTAGATTCCGTAGCTTCACTTCAGGTTTACTGTATACCTTGGAACTTCTTATTGACGATGAAACACAGAAATTGCATGCGAATTTAATATAAAATACACAATGCCGACTTAAGTACAATAGGACAGACAGTCTAACTTTCTATGATTTGAACCTCTCCTGTTTTGCTTTAGATTCCGGTGCTTCACTTCATGTTTACTGTATACCTTGGAACTTCTTATTGACGATGAAACACAGAAATTGCATCCGAATTTAATACAAAAGGCACAATGCCGACTTAAGTACAAGAGGACTGATACTCTACTTTCTATGATTTGAACCTCTCCTGTGAGTCCAGTTTGAGATTCCGATGATTCACTTCAGGTTTACTGTATTCCTTGGAACTTCTTATTGACGATGAAACACAGAAATTGCATCGGAAATAAATTTAAAAGGCACAATGCCGACATAAGTTCAAAAGGACTGACACTCTCACTTTCTATGATTAGAACCTCTCCTGTGAGTCCAGTTTTAATTTCCGGAGCTTCATTTCAGGTTTACTGTATCCCTTGGACCTTCTTATTGACGATGAAACACAGAAATCGCATCCGAATTTAATACAAAAGGCACAATGCCGACTTAAGTACAAGAGGACTGACACTCTCAGTGTCTATGGTTTGAACCTCTCCTGTGAGTCCAGTTTTAGAATCCGATGCTCCACTTCATTTTTACTGTATACCTTGGAACTACTTATTAACGATGAAACACAGAAATTGCATCCGAATTTAATACAAAGGGCACAATGCCGATTAAGTACAAGAGGACTGACACTCTCACTTTCCATGATTTGAACCTCTCCTGTGAGTCCAGTTTTAGATTCCGATGCTTCACTTCAGGTTTACTGTATCCCTTGGAACTTCTTATTGGCGATGTAACACAGAAATTGCATTCGAATTTAACACAAAAGGCACAAAATTCCGACTTAAGTACAAGAGGACTGACCCTCTCACTTTCTATGATTTGCGCCTCTCCTGTGTGTCCAGTTTTTGATTCCGATGCTTCACTTCAGGTTTACTGTATCCCTTGGACCTTCTTATTGACCATGAAACACAGAAGTTGCATCCGAATTTAGTACAAATGGCACAATGCCGACTTATGTACAAGAGGACTGACACTCTAACTTTTTATGATTTGAACCTCTCCTGTGAGTCCAGTTTTAGATTCCGATGCTTCACTTCAGGTTTACTGTATTCCTTCTACCTTCTTATTCACGATGAAACACAGAAATTGCATCCGAATTTAATACAAAAGGCACAATTCCGACTTAAGTACAAGAGGACTGACACTCTAAATTTCTATGATTTGAACCTCTCCTGTGAGTCCAGTTTTAGATTCCGATGCTTCAATTCAGGTTTACTGTATCGATTGGACCTTCTGAATGACGATGAAACACAGTTATTGCATCCGAATTTAATACAAAACGCATAATGCCGACATAAGTACAAGAGGACTGACACTCTCACTTTCTATGATTAGAGCCTCTCCCGTGAGCCCAGTTTTAGATTCCGAAACTTTACTTCAGGTTTACTGTATACCTTGGACTTTCTTATTGACGATGAAACATAGAAATTGCATCCGAATTTAATACAAAAGGCACAATGCCGACTTAAGTACAAGAGGACTGCCACTCTAACTTTCTATGATTTGAACCTCTCCTGTGAGTCCAGTTTTAGATTCCGTAGCTTCATTTCAGGTTTACTGTATACCTTGGAACTTCTTATTGATGATAAAACACTGAAATTGCATCCGAATTTAATACAAAATTCACAATGCCGAATTAGGTACAATAGGACAGACACTCTAACTTTCTATGATTTGAACCTCTCCTGTGAGTCCAGTTTTAGATTCCGGTGCTTCACTTCAGGTTTACTGTATTCCTTGGAACTTCTTATTGACGATGAAACACAGAAATTGCATCCGAATTTAGTACAAAAGGCACAATGCCGACTTAAGTACAAGAGGACTGATACTCTCACTTTCTATGATTTGAACCTCTGCTGTGAGTCCAGTTTAAGATTCCGATGATTCACTTCAGGTTTACTGTATTCCTTGGAACTTCTTATTGACGATGAAACACAGAAATTGCATCGGAATTGAATTCTAGGAGCACAGAGCCGACTTAAGTACAAGAGGACTGACACTCTAACTTTCTATGATCTGAACCTCTCCTGTGAGTCCAGTTTTAGATCCCGATGCCTCACTTCAGGTTTACTGTATCCCTTGGACTTTCTTATTGACAATGGAACACAGAAATTGCATCCGAAGTTAATACAAAAGGCACATGGCCGACTTAAGTACAAGAGGACTGACACTCTCACTTTCTATGATTTGAACCTCTCCTGTGAGTCCAGATTTAGATTCCGATGCTTCACTTCAGGTTTACTGTATCCCCTGGAATTTCTTATTGACGATGAAACACAGAAATTGCATCCAAATTATTACAAATGGCACAAAGCCGACTTAAGTATAAGAGGACTGACACTCTCAATTAATAACATTTGAACCTCTCCTGTGAGTCCAATTTTTTGATTCCAATGCTTCACTTCAGGTTTACTGTATCCCTTGGACATTCTTATTGACGATGAAACACTGAAATTGCTTCCGAATTTAATACAAAAGGCACAAAGCCGACTTAAGTACAAGAGGTCTGACAATCTCACTTTCTATGATATGAACCTCTCCTGTGAGTCCAGTTTCAGATTCCGATGCTTCACTTCAGGTTTACTGTGTCCCTAGGACCTTCTTATTGGCGATGAAACACAGAAATTACATCCGAATATAATACGAAAGGCACAATGCCGACTTAAGTACAAGAGGACTGACACTCTCACGTTCTATGATTTGAACCTCTCCTGTGAGTGCAGTTTTAGAATCCGATGCTTCACTTCAGGTTTACTCTATCCCTTGGACTTTCTTATAGGCGATGAAACACAGAAATTGCATTTGAATTTCATACAAAAGGCACAATGCCGACTTAAGAACAAGACGACTGACACTCTAACTTTGTATGAATTGAACGTCTCCTGTGAGTCCAGTTTTATATTCCGATGCTTTACTTTAGGTTTACTGTATACTTTGGAACTTCTTATTGATGATCAAAAACAGAAATTGCATCGGAATTAAATTCTAAAGGCACAATGCCGACATAAGTACAAGAGGACTAACACTCTAACTTACCATGATTTGAACCGCTCCTGTGAGTCCAATTTTAGATTCCGATGCCTCACTTCAGATTTACTGTATCCCTTGGACCTTCCTATTGACGATGAAACACAGCAAGGGCATCCGAATTTAATACAAAAGGCACAAAGCCGACTTAAGTACAAGAGGACTGACCCTCAAACTTTCAATGATTTGACCCGCTCCTGTGAGTCCAGATTTGGATTCCGATGCTTCACTTAGGGTTTACTGTATCCCTTGGACCCTCTTATCGGCGATGAAACACAGAAATTGCATCCAAATTTAATACAAAAGGCACAAAGCCGACTTAAGTACAAGAGGACTGACGCTCTAACTTTCAATGATTTGATCCTCTCCTGTGAGGTCAGTTTTAGATTCCGATGCTTCACTTCAGGTTTACTGTATCCCTTGGACCATCTTATTGACGATGAAACACAGAAATAGCATCCGAATTTAATACAAAAGGCACAATGCCGACTTAAGTACAGGAGGACCGACACTCTCACTTTCTATGATTTGAACCTCTCCTGTGAGTCCAGTTTTAGATTCCGATGCTTCACTTCAGCTTTACTGTATCCCTTGGACCTTCTTATTGACGATGAAACACAAAAACTGCATCTGAATTTAATACAAAAGGCACATGGCCAACGTAAGTACAAGACGACTGACACTCTCACTTTCTATGATTTGAACCTCTCCTGTGAGTCCAGTTTTAGATTCCGATGCTTCACTTCAGGTTTACTGTATCCCCTGGAACTTCTTATTGACGATGAAACACAGAAATTGCATCCGAATTTAATACAAAAGGCACAATGCCGACTTAAGTATAACAGGACTGACACTCCCGATTAATAACATTTGAACCTCTCCTGTGAGTCCAGATTTAGATTCCAATGTTTCACTTCAGGTTTACTGTATCCCTTGGACATTCTTGTTGACGATGAAACACTGAAATTGCTTCCGAATTTAATACAAAAGGCACAAAGCCGACTTAAGTACAAGAGGTCTGACAATCTCACTTTCTATGATTTGAACCTCTCCTGTGAGTCCAGTTTCAGATTCCGATGCTTCACTTGAGGTTTACTGTATACCTTGGACCTTCTTATTGACGATGAAACACAGAAATTGCATCCGAATATAATACGAAAGGCACAATGCCGACTGAAGTACAAGAGGACTGACACTCTCACGTTCTATGAGTTGAACCTCTCCTGTGAGTGCAGTTTTAGATTCCAATGCTTCACTTCAGGTTTACTCTATCCCTTGGACCTTCTTATTGACGATGAAACACAGAAATTGCATTTGAATTTGATACAAAAGGCTCAATGCCGACTTAAGAACAAGAGGACTGATCCTCTAACTTTCAATGATTTGAACCGCTCCTGTGAGTCCAGTTTTAGATTCCGAAGCTTCACTTCAGGTTTACTGTATACCTTGGAACTTCTTATTGACGATGAAACACAGAAATTGCATCCGAATTTAATACAAAATTCACAATGCCGACTTAAGTATAAGAGGACTGACACTCTAACTTTATATGATTTGAACTACTCCTATGAGTCCAGTTTTAGATTCCGATGCCTCACTTCAGGTTTACTGTATCCATTTGACCTTCTTATTGGCGATGAATCACAGAAATTACATCCGAATTTAATACAAAACTCACAATGCCGACTTAAGTACAAGAGGACTGATCCTCTAACTTTCAATGATTTGAACCGCTCCTGTGAGTCCAGTTTTGGTTTCCGATGCTTCACTTCTGGTTTACTGTATCCCTTGGACCTTCTTATAGACGATGAAACACAGAAATTGCATCCGAATCAATAAAAAAGGCACAATGCCGACTTAAGTACAAGAGGACAGACACTCTACCTTTCTATGATTTGAACCTCTCCTGTGAGTCCAGTTTTAGATTCCATAGCTTCACTTCAGGTTTACTGTATACCTCGGAACTTCTTATTGACGATGAAACACAGAAATTGCATGCGAATTTAATATAAAATACACAATGCCGACTTAAGTACAATAGGACAGACACTCTAACTTTCTATGATTTGAACCTCTCCTGTGAGTCCAGTTTTAGATTCCGGTGCTTCACTTCATGTTTACTGTATACCTTGGACCTTCTTATTGACGATGAAACACAGAAATTGCATCTGAATCTAATACGAAAGGCACAATGCCGACTGAAGTACAAGAGGACTGACACTCTCACGTTCTATGATTTGAACCTCTCCTGTGAGTGCAGTTTTAGATTCCGATGCTTCACTTCAGGTATACTCTATCCCTTGGACCTTCTTATTGACGATGAAACACAGAAAGTGCATTTGAATTTGATACAAAAGGCACAATGCTGACTTAAGAACAAGAGGACTGACACTCTAACTTTGTATGATTTGAACCTCTCCTGTGTGTCCAGTTTTAGATTCCGATGCTTCACTTCAGGTTTACTGTATCCCTTGGACCTTCTTATTGACGATGAAACACAGAAATAGCATCCGAATTTAATACAAAAGGCACAATGCCGACTTAAGTACAAGAGGACTGACACTCTCACTTTCTATGATTTGAACCTCTCCTGTGAGTCCAGTTTTAGATTCCGATGAATCACTTCAGGTTTACTGTATTCCTTGGAACTTCTTATTGACGATGAAACACAGAAATAGCATCGGAATTAAATTTAAAAGGCACAATGCCGACTTAAGTACAAGCGGACTAACACTCTAACTTTCTATGATTTTAACCTCTCCTGTGAGTCCAGTTTTAGATTCCGAAGCTTCACTTCAGGTTTACTGTATACCTTGGAACTTCTTATTGACGATGAAACACAGAAATTGCATCCGAATTTAATACAAAATTCACAATGCCGACTTAAGTATAAGAGGACTAACACACTAACTTTATATGATTTGAACTACTCCTGTGAGTCCAGTTTTAGATTCCGATGCCTCACTTCAGGTTTACTGTATCCATTTGACGTTCTTATTGGCGATGAATCACAGAAATTACATCCCAATTTAATACAAAACTCACAATGCCGACTTAAGTACAAGAGGACTGATCCTCTAACTTTCAATGATTTGAACCGCTCCTGTGAGTCCAGTTTTGGATTCCGATGCTTCACTTCAGGTTTACTGTATTTCTTGGACCTTCTTATAGACGATGAAACACAGAAATTGCATCCGAATCAATACAAAAGGCACAATGCCGACTTAAGTACAAGAGGACAGACACTCTACCTTTCTATGATTTGAACCTCTCCTGTGAGTCCAGTTTTAGATTCCATAGCTTCACTTCAGGTTTACTGTATACCTTGGAACTTCTTATTGACGATGAAACACAGAAATTGCATGCGAATTTAATATAAAATACACAATGCCGACTTAAGTACAATAGGACAGACACTCTAACTTTCTATGATTTGAACCTCTCCTGTGAGTCCAGTTTTAGATTCCGGTGCTTCACTTCATGTTTACTGTATACCTTGGAACTTCTTATTGACGATGAAACACAGAAATTCATCCGAATTTAATACAAAAGGCACAATGCCGACTTAAGTACAAGAGGACTGATACTCTACTTTCTATGATTTGAACCTCTCCTGTGAGTCCAGTTTGAGATTCCGATGATTCACTCCAGGTTTACTGTATTCCTTGGAACTTCTTATTGACGATGAAACACAGAAATTGCATCGGAATTAAATTTAAAAGGCACAATGCCGACATAAGTACAAAAGGACTGACACTCTCACTTTCTATGATTAGAACCTCTCCTGTGAGTCCGGTTTTAATTTCCGAAGCTTCATTTCAGGTTTACTGTATCCCTTGGACCTTCGGAATGACGATGAAACACAGTTATTGCATCCGAATTTAATACAAAACCCATAATGCCGACATAAGTACAAGAGGACTGACACTCTCACTTTCTATGATTTGAGCCTCTCCCGTGAGCCCAGTTTTAGATTCCGAAACTTTACTTCAGGTTTACTGTATACCTTGGACTTTCTTATTGACAATGAAACACAGAAATTGCATCCGAATTTAATGCAAAAGGCACAATGCCGACTTAAGTACAAGAGGACTGCCACTCTAACTTTCTATGATTTGAACCTCTCCTGTGAGTCCAGTTTTAGATTCCGTAGCTTCACTTCAGGTTTACTGTATACCTTGGAACTTCTTATTGATGATGAAACACAGAAATTGCATCCGAATTTAATACAAAATTCACAATGCCGAATTAAGTACAATAGGACAGACACTCTAACTTTCTATGATTTGAACCTCTCCTGTGAGTCCAGTTTTAGATTCCGGTGCTTCACTTCAGGTTTACTGTATACCTTGGAACTTCTTATTGACGATGAAACACAGAAATTGCATCCGAATTTCGTACAAAAGGCACAATGCCGACTTAAGTACAAGAGGACTGATACTCTCACTTTCTATGATTTGAACCTCTCCTGTGAGTCCAGTTTAAGATTCCGATGATTCACTTCAGGTTTACTGTATTCCTTGGAACTTCTTATTGACGATGAAACACAGAAATTGCATCGGAATTAAATTCTAGGAGCACAAAGCCGACTTAAGTACAAGAGGACTGACACTCTAACTATCTATGATCTGAACCGCTCCTGTGAGTCCAGTTTAGGATTCCGATGCCTCACTTCAGGTTTACTGTATCCCTTGGACTTTCTTATTGACAATGGAACACAGAAATTGCATCCGAATTTAATACAAAAGGCACAATTCCGACTTAAGTGCAAGAGGACTGACACTCTCACTCTCTATGATTTGAACCTATCCTGTGAGTCCAGTTTTAGATTCCGATGCTTCACTTCAGGTTTACTGTATCTCTTGGCCCTTCTTATTGACGATGAAACACAGAAATTGCATCCGAATTTAATACAAAAGGCTCAATGCCCACTTAAGTATAAGTGGACTGACACTCTAACATTCTATGGTTTGAACATCTCCTGTGAGTCCAGTTTTAGATTCCGATGCCTCACATCAGGTTTACTGTATCCCTTGGACTTTCTTATTGACGATGAAACACAGAAATTGCATCCGAAGTTAATACAAAAGGCACAATGTTGACTTAAGTACAAGAGGACTGATACTCTAACTTTCTATGATTTGAACCTCTCCTGTGAGTCCAGTTTTAGATTCCGATACTTCACTTCAGTTTTACTGTATACCTTGGAACTTCTTATTGACGATGAAACACAGAAATTGCATCCGAATTTAATACAAAAGGTACAATTCCGACTTAAGTACAAGAGGACTGACACTCTAACTTTCTATGATTTGAACCTCTCCTGTGAGTCCAGTTTTAGATTCCGATGCTTCAATTCGGGTTTACTGTATCCCTTGGATCTTCGTAATGACGATGAAACACAGATATTGCATCCGAATTCAAGACAAAAGGCACAATGCCGACTTAAGTACAAGAGGACTGACACTCTAACTTTATATGATTTGAACAACTCCTGTGAGTCCAGTTTTAGATTCCAACTAATCACTTCAGGTTTACTGTATCCCTTGGACCTTCTTATTGACGATGAAACACAGAAATTACATCCGAATTTAATACAAAACTCACAATGCCGACTTAAGTACAAGAGGACTAACACTCTCACTTTCTATGATTTGAACCTATCCTGTGAGTCCAGTTTTAGATTCCGATGCTTCACTTCAGGTTTACTGTATCTCTTGGCCCTTTTTATTGACGATGAAACACAGCAATTGCATCCGAATTTAATACAAAAGGCTAAATGCCGACTTAAGTACAAGTGTACTGACATTCTAAATTTCTATGGTTTGAACTTCTCCTGTGAGTCCAATTTTAGATTCCGATGCCTCACTTCAGGTTTACTGTATCCCTAGGACCTTCTTATTGACGACGAAACATTGAAATTGCATCCGAATTTAATACAAAAGGCACAATGCCGACTTAAGTACAAGAGGACTGACACTTTAACTTTCTATGATTTGAACCTCTCCTGTGAGTCCAGTTTTAGATTCCGATGCTTCCCTTCAGGTTTACTGTATACCTTTGACCTTCTTATTGACGATGAAACACAGAAATTGCATCCAAATTTAATACAAAAGGCACAAAGCCGACATAAGTACTAGAGGACTGACGCTCTAACTTTCTATGGTTTGAACCTCTCCTGTGAGTCCAGTTTTAGATTCCGATGCTTCACTTCGGGTTTACTGTTTCTCTTGGACCTTCTTATTGACGATGAAACACAGAAATAGCATCCGAATTTAATACAAAAGGCACAATGCCGACTTAAGTACAAGAGGACTGACACTCTCACTTTCTATGATTTGAACCTCTCCTGTGAGTCCGGTTTTAGATTCCGATGCTTCACTTCAGTTTTACTGCACCCCTTGGACCTTCTTATTGACGATGAAACACAAAAATTGCTCCCGAATTTAATACAAAAAGCACATGGCCGACTTATGTACAAGAGGACTGACACTCTCACTTTCTATGATTTGAACCTCTCCTGTGAGTCCAGTTTTAGTTTCCGACGCTTCACTTCAGGTTTCCTGTATACCTTGGACCGTCTCATCGACGTTGAAACACAGAAATTGCATCCGAATTCAATACAATAGGCACAATGCCGACTTAAGTACAAGAGGACTGACACTCTCACTTTCCATGATTTGAACCTCTCCTGTGAGTTCAGTTTTACATTCCGATGCTTCACTTCAGGTTTACTGTATCCCTTGGACCTTCGTATTGACGATGAAACACAGAAATTGCATCCGAATTTAATACAAAAGTCACAATGCCGACTTAAGTATAAGAGGACTGACACTCTCACTTTCTAACATTTGAACCTCTCCTGTGAGCCCAGTTTTAGATTAAAATGCTTCACATCCGGTTTACTGTATCCCTTGGACATTCTTATTGACGATGAAACACTGTAATTGCTTCCGAATTTAATACAAAAGGCACAACGCCGACTTAAGTACAAGAGGACTGACACTCTCACTTTCTATGATTTGAACCTCTCCTGTGAGTCCGGTACAGATTCCGATGCTTCTCTTCAGGTTTACTGTATCCCCTGGACCTTCTTATTGACGATGAAACACAGAAATTGCATCCGAATTTAATACGAAAGGCACAATGCCGTCTTAAGTACAAGAGGACTGACACTCTCACTTTCTATGATTTGAACCTCTCCTGTGAGTCCAGTTTTAGATTCCGATTCTTCACTTCAGGTTTACTGTATCCCTTGGACCTTCTTATTGACGATGAAACACAGAAATTGCATCCGAATTTAATACAAAAGGCACAATGCCGACTTAAATACAAGCGGACTGACACTCTAACTTTCTATGATTTGAACCTCTCCTGAGAGTCCAGTTTTAGATTCCGATGCCTCACTTCAGGTTTACTGTATCCCTTGTACCTTCTTATTCACGATGAAACACAGAAATTGCATCCGAATTTAATACAAAAGGCATAATGCCGACATAATTACAAGAGGACTGACACTCTAACTTTCTATGATTTGAGCCTCTCCTGTGAGCCCAGTTTTAGATTCCGAAACTTTACTTCAGGTTTACTGTATACCTTGGACCTTCTTATTGACGATGAAACACAGAAATTGCATCCGAATTTAATACAAAAGGCACAATGCCGACATAAGTACAAGAGGACTGACACTCTAACTTTCTATGATTTGAACCTCTCCTGCGAGACCAGTTTTAGATTCCGAAGTCTCACTTCAGGTTTACTGTATCCCTTGGATCTTCTTATTGACGATGAAACACAGAAATTGCACCGGAATTTAATACAAAAGGCACAATGCCGACTTAAGTACAAGAGGACTGACATTCTAACTTTCTATGATATGAACCTCTCCTGTGAGTCCAGTTTTAGATTCCGAAGCTTTACTTCAGGTTTACTGTTTACCTTGGAACTTCTTATTGACGATGAAACACAGAAATTGCATCCGAATTTAATACAAAATTCACCATGCCGACTTAAGTACAATGGGACTGACACTCTAAATTTCTATGATTTCAACCTCTATTGTGAGTCCAGTTTTAGATTCCGATGCTTCACTTCAGATTTACTGTATACCTTGGATCTTCTTATTGACGATGAAACACAGAAATTGCATCTGAATTTAATACAAAAGGCACAATGACGACCTAAGTACAAGAGGACTGACGCTCTAACTTTCTATGATTTGAACCTCTCCTGTGAGTCCAGTTTTAGATTACGAAGCTTCACGTCAGGTTTACTGTATACCTTGGAACTTCCCATTGACGATGAAACACAGAAATTGCATCCGAATTTAACACAAAATTCACAATGCCGACTTAAGTACAATAGGACTGACACTCTAACTTTCTATGATTTGAACCTCTCCTGTGAGTCCAGTTTTAGATTCCAGTGCTTCACTTCAGGTTTACTGTATACCTTGGATCTTCTTATTGACGATGAAACACAGAAATTGCATTCGAATTTAATACAAAAGGCACAATGACGACTTAAGTACAAGAGGACTGACACTCTCACTTTCTATGATTTGAACCTCTCCTGTGAGTCCAGTTTTAGATTCCGATGATTCACTTCAGGTTTACTGTACATCTTGGAACTTCTTTTTGACGATGAAACACAGAAATTGCATCGGAATTAAATTTGAAAGGCACAATGCCGACTTAAGTACAAGCGGACTGACACTCTAACTTTCTATGATTTGAACCTCTCCTGTGAGTCCAGTTTTAGATTCCGATGCTTCACTTCAGGTTTGCTGTATCCCTTGTACCTTCTTATTGACGATGAAACACATAAATTGCATCCGAATTTAATACAAAAGGCACAATGCCGACTTAAGTACAAGAGGACTGACACTCTAACTTTCTATGATTTGAACCTCTCCTGTGAGTCCAGTTTTAGATTCCGATACTTCACTTCAGGTTTACTGTATCCCTTGGACCTTCGTATTGACGATGAAACACAGATATTGCATCCGAATTTAATACAAGAGGCACAATGCCGACTTAAGTACAAGAGGACTGACACTCTCACCTTCAATGATTTGAACGTATCCTGCGAGTCCAGTTTTAGATTCCGATGCTACACTTCAGGTTTACTGTATCCCGTGGACCTACTTATTGACGATGAAACACAGAAATTGCATCCGAATTTAATACAAAAGCGCAATGCCGACTTAAGTACAAGAGGACAGACACTCTAACTTTCTATGATTTGAACCTCTCCTGCGGGTACAGTTTTAGATTCCGAAGCCTCACTTCACGTTTAATGTATCCCTTGGACCTTCTTATTGATGCTGAAACACAGAAATTGCATCCGAATTTTATACAAAAGAGACAATGCCGACATAAGTACAAGAGGACTGACACTCTAACTTTCTATGATTTGAACCTCCCCTGTGAGTCCAGTTTTAGATTCCAAAGCTTCACTTCAGATTTACTGTATACCTTGGAACTTCTTATTGACGATGAAACACAGAAATTGCATCCGAATTTAATACAAAATTCACAATGCCGACTTAAGTACAATAGGACTGACACTCTAACTTTCTATGATTTGAGCCTCTCCTGTGAGTCCAGTTTTAGATTCCAATGCTTCACTTCAGGTTTAATGTATACCTTGGAACTTCTTGTTGTCGATGAAACACAGAAATTGCATCCGAATTTAATACAAAAGGCACAATGCCGTCTTAAGTACAAGAGGATTGACACTCTCACTGTCTATGATTTGAACCTCTCCTGTGAGTCCAGTCTTAGATTCCGATACTTCACTTCGGTTTTACTGTATACCTTGGAACTTCTTATTGACGATGAAACACAGAAATTGCATCCGAATTTAATACAAAAGGTACAATTCCGACTTAAGTACAAGAGGACTGACACTCTAACTTTCTATGATTTGAACCTCTCCTGTGAGTCCAGTTTTAGATTCCGATGCTTCAATTCGGGTTTACTGTATCCCTTGGACCTTCGTAATGACGATGAAACACAGATATTGCATCCGAATTCAAGACAAAAGGCACAATGCCGACTTAAGTACAAGAGGACTGACACTCTAACTTTATATGATTTGAACAACTCCTGTGAGTCCAGTTTTAGATTCCAACGAATCACTTCAGGTTTACTGTATCCCTTGGACCTTCTTATTGACGATGAAACACAGAAATTACATCCGAATTTAATACAAAACTCACAATGCCGACTTAAGTACAAGAGGACTAACACTCTCACTTTCTATGATTTGAACCTATCCTGTGAGTCCAGTTTTAGATTCCGATGCTTCACTTCAGGTTTACTGTATCTCTTGGCCCTTTTTATTGACGATGAAACACAGCAATTGCATCCGAATTTAATACAAAAGGCTAAATGCCGACTTAAGTACAAGTGTACTGACATTCTAAATTTCTATGGTTTGAACTTCTCCTGTGAGTCCAATTTTAGATTCCGATGCCTCACTTCAGGTTTACTGTATCCCTAGGACCTTCTTATTGACGACGAAACATTGAAATTGCATCCGAATTTAATACAAAAGGCACAATGCCGACTTAAGTACAAGAGGACTGACACTTTAACTTTCTATGATTTGAACCTCTCCTGTGAGTCCAGTTTTAGATTCCGATGCTTCCCTTCAGGTTTACTGTATACCTTTGACCTTCTTATTGACGATGAAACACTGAAATTGCATCCAAATTTAATACAAAAGGCACAAAGCCGACATAAGTACTAGAGGACTGACGCTCTAACTTTCTATGATTTGAACCTCTCCTGTGAGTCCAGTTTTAGATTCCGATGCTTCACTTCGGGTTTACTGTTTCCCTTGGACCTTCTTATTGACGATGAAACACAGAAATAGCATCCGAATTTAATACAATAGGCACAATGCCGACTTAAGTACAAGAGGACTGACACTCTCACTTTCCATGATTTGAACCTCTCCTGTGAGTTCAGTTTTACATTCCGATGCTTCACTTCAGGTTTACTGTATCCCTTGGACCTTCGTATTGACGATGAAACACAGAAATTGCATCCGAATTTGATACAAATGTCACAATGCCGACTTAAGTATAAGAGGACTGACACTCTCACTTTCTAACATTTGAACCTCTCCTGTGAGCCCAGTTTTAGATTAAAATGCTTCACATCCGGTTTACTGTATCCCTTGGACATTCTTATTGACGATGAAACACTGTAATTGCTTCCGAATTTAATACAAAAGGCACAATGCCTATTTAAGTACAAGAGGACTGACACTCTCACTTTCTATGATTTGAACCTCTCCTGTGAGTCCGGTACAGATTCCGATGCTTCTCTTCAGGTTTACTGTATCCCCTGGACCTTCTTATTGACGATGAAACACAGAAATTGCATCCGAATTTAATACGAAAGGCACAATGCCGTCTTAAGTACAAGAGGACTGACACTCTCACTTTCTATGATTTGAACCTCTCCTGTGAGTCCAGTTTTAGATTCCGATTCTTCACTTCAGGTTTACTGTATCCCTTGGACCTTCTTATTGACGATGAAACACAGAAATTGCATCCGAATTTAATACAAAAGGCACAATGCCGACTTAAATACAAGCGGACTGACACTCTAACTTCTATGATTTGAACCTCTCCTGAGAGTCCAGTTTTAGATTCCGATGCCTCACTTCAGGTTTACTGTATCCCTTGTACCTTCTTATTCTCGATGAAACACAGAAATTGCATCCGAATTTAATACAAAAGGCATAATGCCAACATAATTACAAGAGGAGTGACACTCTAACTTTCTATGATTTGAGACTCTCCTGTGAGCCCAGTTTTAGATTCCGAAACTTTACTTCAGGTTTACTGTATACCTTGGACCTTCTTATTGACGATGAAACACAGAAATTGCATCCGAATTTAATACAAAAGGCACAATGCCGACATAAGTACAAGAGGACTGACACTCTAACTTTCTATGATTTGAACCTCTCCTGTGAGTCCAGTTTTAGATTCCGAAGCTTCACTTCAGGTTTACTGTATACCTTGGAACTTCTTATTGACGATGAAACACAGAAATTGCATCCGAATTTAATACAAAATTCACAATGCCGACTTAAGTATAAGAGGACTGACACTCTAACTTTATATGATTTGAACTACTCCTGTGAGTCCAGTTTTAGATTCCGATGCCTCACTTCAGGTTTACTGTATCCATTTGACATTCTTATTGGCGATGAATCACAGAAATTGCATCCGAATTTAATACAAAACTCACAATGCCGACTTAAGTACAAGGGGACTGATCCTCTAACCTTCAATGATTTGAACCGCTCCTGTGAGTCCAGTTTTGGATTCCGATGCTTCACTTCAGGTTTACTGTATCCCTTGGACCTTCTTATAGACGATGAAACACAGAAATTGCATCCGAATCAATACTAAAGGCACAATGCCGACTTAAGTACAAGAGGACAGACACTCTACCTTTCTATGATTAGAACCTCTCCTGTGAGTCCAGTTTTAATTTCCGGAGCTTCATTTCAGGTTTACTGTATCCCTTGGACCTTCTTATTGACGATGAAACACAGAAATTGCATCCGAATTTAATACAAAAGGCACAATGCCGACTTAAGTACAAGAGGACTGACACTCTAACTTTCTATGATTTGAACCTCTCCTGTGAGTCCAGTTTTAGATTCCGATGCTTCAATTCAGGTTTACTGTATCGATTGGACCTTCGGAATGACAATGAAACACAGTTATTGCATCCGAATTTAATACAAAACGCATAATGCCGACATAAGTACAAGAGGACTGACACTCTCACTTTCTATGATTTGAGCCTCTCCCGTGAGCCCAGTTTTAGATTCCGAAACTTTACTTCAGGTTTACTGTATACCTTGGACTTTCTTATTGACGATGAAACATAGAAATTGCATCCGAATTTAATACAAAAGGCACAATGCCGACTTAAGTACAAGAGGACTGCCACTCTAACTTTCTATGATTTGAACCTCTCCTGTGAGTCCAGTTTTAGATTCCGTAGCTTCACTCCAGGTTTACTGTATACCTTGGAACTTCTTATTGATGATAAAACACTGAAATTGCATCCGAATTTAATACAAAATTCACAATGCCGAATTAAGTACAATAGGACAGACACTCTAACTTTCTATGATTTGAACCTCTCCTGTGAGTCCAGTTTTAGATTCCGGTGCTTCACTTCAGGTTTACTGTATACCTTGGAACTTCTTATTGACGATGAAACACAGAAATTGCATCCGAATTTAGTACAAAAGGCACAATGCCGACTTAAGTACAAGAGGACTGATACTCTCACTTTCTATGATTTGAACCTCTGCTGTGAGTCCAGTTTAAGATTCCGATGATTCACTTCAGGTTTACTGTATTCCTTGGAACTTCTTATTGACGATGAAACACAGAAATTGCATTGGAATTAAATTCTAGGAGCACAAAGCCGACTTAAGTACAAGAGGACTGACACTCTAACTTTCTATGATCTGAACCGCTCCTGTGAGTCCAGTTTTAGATTCCGATGCCTCACTTCAGGTTTACTGTATCCCTTGGACTTTCTTATTGACAATGGAACACAGAAGTTGCATTCGAATTTAATACAAAAGGCACAATGCCGACTTAAGTACAAGAGGACTGACACTCTCAGTGTCTATGATTTGAACCTCTCCTGTGAGTCCAGTTTTAAAATCCGATGCTCCACTTCATTTTTACTGTATACCTTGGAACTACTTATTGACGATGAAACACAGAAATTGCATCCGAATTTAATACAAAGAGCACAATGCCGATTAAGTACAAGAGGACTGACACTCTCACTTTCCATGATTTGAACCTCTCCTGTGAGTCCAGTTTTAGATTCCGATGCTTCACTTCAGGTTTACTGTATCCCTTGGAACTTCTTATTGGCGATGTAACACAGAAATTGCATTCGAATTTAACACAAAAGGCACAAAATTCCGACTTAAGTACAAGAGGACTGACCCTCTCACTTTCTATGATTTGCGCCTCTCCTGTGTGTCCAGTTTTTGATTCTTATGCTTCACTTCAGGTTTACTGTATCCCTTGGACCTTCTTATTGACGATGAAACACAGAAGTTGCATCCGAATTTAGTACAAATGGCACAATGCCGACTTAAGTACAAGAGGACTGACACTCTAACTTTTTATGATTTGAACCTCTCCTGTGAGTCCAGTTTTAGATTCCGATGCTTCACTTCAGGTTTACTGTATTCCTTGTACCTTCTTATTCACGATGAAACACAGAAATTGCATCCGAATTTAATAGAAAAGGCACAATTCCGACTTAGGTACAAGAGGGCTGACACTCTAACTTTCTATGATTTGAACCTCTCCTGTGAGTCCAGTTTTAGATTCCGATGCTTCAATTCAGGTTTACTGTATCGATTGGACCTTCGGAATGACGATGAAACACAGTTATTGCATCCGAATTTAATACAAAACGCATAATGCCGACATAAGTACAAGAGGACTGACACTCTCACTTTCTATGATTTGAGCCTCTCCCGTGAGCCCAGTTTTAGATTCCGAAACTTTACTTCAGGTTTACTGTATACCTTGGACTTTCTTATTGACGATGAAACATAGAAATTGCATCCGAATTTAATACAAAAGGCACAATGCCGACTTAAGTACAAGAGGACTGCCACTCTAATTTTCTATGATTTGAACCTCTTCTGTGAGTCCAGTTTTAGATTCCGTAGCTTCACTTCAGGTTTACTGTATACCTTGGAACTTCTTATTGATGATAAAACACTGAAATTGCATCCGAATTTAATACAAAATTCACAATGCCGAATTAAGTACAATAGGACAGACACTCTAACTTTCTATGATTTGAACCTCTCCTGTGAGTCCAGTTTTAGATTCCGGTGCTTCACTTCAGGTTTACTGTATACCTTGGAACTTCTTATTGACGATGAAACACAGAAATTGCATCCGAATTTAGTACAAAAGGCACAATGCCGACTTAAGTACAAGAGGACTGATACTCTCACTTTCTATGATTTGAACCTCTGCTGTGAGTCCAGTTTAAGATTCCGATGATTCACTTCAGGTTTACTGTATTCCTTGGAACTTCTTATTGACGATGAAACACAGAAATTGCATCGGAATTAAATTCTAGGAGCACAAAGCCGACTTAAGTACAAGAGGACTGACACTCTAACTTTCTATGATCTGAACCGCTCCTGTGAGTCCAGTTTTAGATTCCGATGCCTCACTTCAGGTTTACTCTATCCCTTGGACTTTCTTATTGACAATGGAACACAGAAATTGCATCCGAATTTAATACAAAAGGCACAATGCCGACTTAAGTGCAAGAGGACTGACACTCTCACTCTCTATGATTTGAACCTCTAACGTGAGTCCAGTTTTAGATTCCGATGCTTCACTTCAGGTTTACTGTATCCCTTGGACTTTCTTATTGACGATGAAACACAGAAATAGCATCAGAATTTAATACAAAAGGCACTATGACGACTTAAGTATAAGAGGACTGACACACTAACTTTATATGATTTGAACAACTCCTGTGAGTCCAGTTTAAGATTCCGATGCCTCACTTCAGGTTTACTGTATCCCTTGGACCTTCTTATTGATGATGAAACACAGAAATTGCATCCGAATTTAATACAAAAGGCACAATGCCGACTTAAGTACAAGAGGACTGACCCTCTAACTTTCAATGATTTGAACCGCTCCTGTGAGTCCAGTTTTGGATTCCGATGCTTCACTTCAGGTTTACTGTATCCCTTGGACCCTCTTATAGGCGATGAAACACAGAAATTGCATCCGAAGTCAATACAAAAGGCACAATGTCGACTTAAGTACAAGATGACTGACACTCTCACTTTTCTATGATTTGAACCTATCCTGTGAGTCCAGTTTTAGATTCCGATGCTTCACTTCAGGTTCACTGTATCTCTTGGTCCTTCTTATTGACGATGAAACACAGAAATTGCATCCGAATTTAATACAAAAGGCTCAATGCGCAGTTAAGTATAAGTGGACTGACACTCTAACATTCTATGGTTTGAACATCTCCTGTGAGTCCAGTTTTAGATTCCGATGCCTCACATCAGGTTTACTGTATCCCTTGAACTTTCTTATTGATGATGAAACACAGAAATTGCATCCGAATTTAATACAAAAGGCACAATGCCGACTTAAGTACAAGAGGACTGACCCTCTAACTTTCAATGATTTGAACCGCTCCTGTGAGTCCAGTTATGGATTCCGATGCTTCACTTCTGGTTTAATGTATCCCTTGGACCTTCTTACTGACGATGAAACACAGAAATTGCATCCAAATTAATACAAATGGCACAAAGCCGACTTAAGTATAAGAGGACTGACACTCTCAATTAATAACATTTGAACCTCTCCTGTGAGTCCAATTTTTTGATTCCAATGCTTCACTTCAGGGTTACTGTATCCCTTGGACATTCTTATTGACGATGAAACACTGAAATTGCTTCCGAATTTAATACAAAAGGCACAAAGCCGACTTAAGTACAAGAGGTCTGACAATCTCACTTTCTATGATATGAACCTCTCCTGTGATTCCAGTTTCAGATTCCGATGCTTCACTTCAGGTTTACTGTGTCCCTAGGACCTTCTTATTGACGATGAAACACAGAAATTGCATCCGAATATAATACGAAAGGCACAATGCCGACTTAAGTACAAGAGGACTGACACTCTCACGTTCTATGATTTGAACCTCTCCTGTGAGTGCAGTTTTAGATTCCGATGCTTCACTTCAGGTTTACTCTATCCCTTGGACCTTCTTATAGGCGATGAAACACAGAAATTGCATTTGAATTTCATACAAAAGGCACAATGCCGACTTAAGAACAAGACGACTGACACTCTAACTTTGTATGATTTGAACCTCTCCTGTGAGTCCAGTTTTATATTCCGATGCTTTACTTTAGGTTTACTGTATACCTTGGAACTTCTTATTGATGATCAAAAACAGAAATTGCATCGGAATTAAATTCTAAAGGCACAATGCCGACATAAGTACAAGAGGACTAACACTCTAACTTTCCATGATTTGAACCGCTCCTGTGAGTCCAATTTTAGATTCCGATGCCTCACTTCAGATTTACTGTATCCCTTGGACCTTCCTATTGACGATGAAACACAGCAAGGGCATCCGAATGTAATACAAAAGGCACAAAGCCGACTTAAGTACAAGAGGACTGACCCTCAAACTTTCAATGATTTGAACCGCTCCTGTGAGTCCAGATTTGGATTCCGATGCTTCACTTAGGGTTTACTGTATCCCTTGGACCCTCTTATAGGCGATGAAACACAGAAATTGCATCCAAATTTAATACAAAAGGCACAAAGCCGACTTAAGTACAAGAGGACTGACGCTCTAACTTTCAATGATTTGAACCTCTCCTGTGAGGTCAGTTTTAGATTCCGATGCTTCACTTCAGGTTTACTGTATCCCTTGGACCATCTTATTGACGATGAAACACAGAAATAGCATCCGAATTTAATACAAAAGGCACAATGCCGACTTAAGTACAGGAGGACCGACACTCTCACTTTCTATGATTTGAACCTCTCCTGTGAGTCCAGTTTTAGATTCCGATGCTTCACTTCAGCTTTACTGTATCCCTTGGACCTTCTTATTGACGATGAAACACAAAAACTGCATCTGAATTTAATACAAAAGGCACATGGCCAACGTAAGTACAAGACGACTGACACTCTCACTTTCTATGATTTGAACCTCTCCTGTGAGTCCAGTTTTAGATTCCGATGCTTCACTTCAGGTTTACTGTATCCCCTAGAACTTCTTATTGACGATGAAACACAGAAATTGCATCCGAATTTAATACAAAAAGCAAAATGCCGACTTAAGTATAACAGGACTGACACTCTCGATTAATAACATTTGAACCTCTCCTGTGAGTCCAGATTTAGATTCCAATGTTTCACTTCAGGTTTACTGTATCCCTTGGACATTCTTGTTGACGATGAAACACTGAAATTGCTTCCGAATTTAATACAAAAGGCACAAAGCCGACTTAAGTACAAGAGGTCTGACAATCTCACTTTCTATGATTTGAACCTCTCCTGTGAGTCCAGTTTCAGATTCCGATGCTTCACTTCAGGTTTACTGTATCCCTTGGACCTTCTTATTGACGATGAAACACAGAAATTGCATCCGAATATAATACGAAAGGCACAATGCCGACTGAAGTACAAGAGGACTGACACTCTCACGTTCTATGAGTTGAACCTCTCCTGTGAGTGCAGTTTTAGATTCCAATGCTTCACTTCAGGTTTACTCTATCCCTTGGACCTTCTTATTGACGATGAAACACAGAAATTGCATTTGAATTTGATACAAAAGGCTCAATGCCGACTTAAGAACAAGAGGACTGATCCTCTAACTTTCAATGATTTGAACCGCTCCTGTGAGTCCAGTTTTAGATTCCGAAGCTTCACTTCAGGTTTACTGTATACCTTGGAACTTCTTATTGACGATGAAACACAGAAATTGCATCCGAATTTAATACAAAATTCACAATGCCGACTTAAGTATAAGAGGACTGACACTCTAACTTTATATGATTTGAACTACTCCTATGAGTCCAGTTTTAGATTCCGATGCCTCACTTCAGGTTTACTGTATCCATTTGACCTTCTTATTGGCGATGAATCACAGAAATTACATCCGAATTTAATACAAAACTCACAATGCCGACTTAAGTACAAGAGGACTGATCCTCTAACTTTCAATGATTTGAACCGCTCCTGTGAGTCCAGTTATGGATTCCGATGCTTCACTTCTGGTTTAATGTATCCCTTGGACCTTCTTATAGACGATGAAACACAGAAATTGCATCCGAATCAATAAAAAAGGCACAATGCCGACTTAAGTACAAGAGGACAGACACTCTACCTTTCTATGATTTGAACCTCTCCTGTGAGTCCAGTTTTAGATTCCATAGCTTCACTTCAGGTTTACTGTATACCTTGGAACTTCTTATTGACGATGAAACACAGAAATTGCATGCGAATTTAATATAAAATACACAATGCCGACTTAAGTACAATAGGACAGACACTCTAACTTTCTATGATTTGAACCTCTCCTGTGAGTCCAGTTTTAGATTCCGGTGCTTCACTTCATGTTTACTGTATACCTTGGACCTTCTTATTGACGATGAAACACAGAAATTGCATCTGAATATAATACGAAAGGCACAATGCCGACTGAAGTACAAGAGGACTGACACTCTCACGTTCTATGATTTGAACCTCTCCTGTGAGTGCAGTTTTAGATTCCGATGCTTTGCTTCAGGTATACTCTATCCCTTGGACCTTCTTATTGACGATGAAACACAGAAAGTGCATTTGAATTTGATACAAAAGGCACAATGCTGACTTAAGAACAAGAGGACTGACACTCTAACTTTGTATGATTTGAACCTCTCCTGTGTGTCCAGTTTTAGATTCCGATGCTTCACTTCAGGTTTACTGTATACCTTGGAACTTCTTATTGATGATGAAAAACAGAAATTGCATCGGAATTAAATTCTAAAGGCACAATGCCGACTTAAGTACAAGAGGACTGACACTCTAACTTTCCATGATTTGAACCGCTCCTGTGAGTCCAGTTTTAGATTCCGATGCTTCACTTCAGATTTACTGTATCCCTTGGACCTTCCTATTGACGATGAAACACACCAATTGCATCCGAATTTAATACAAAAGGCACAAAGCCGACTTAAGTACACAAGGACTGACGCTCTAACTTTCTATGATTTGAACCTCTCCTGTGAGGTCAGTTTTAGATTCCGATGCTTCACTTCAGGTTTACTGTATCCCTTGGACCTTCTTATTGACGATGAAACACAGAAATAGCATCCGAATTTAATACAAAAGGCACAATGCCGACTTAAGTACAAGAGGACTGACACTCTCACTTTCTATGATTTGAACCTCTCCTGTGAGTCCAGTTTTAGATTCCGATGAATCACTTCAGGTTTACTCTATTCCTTGGAACTTCTTATTGACGATGAAACACAGAAATAGCATCGGAATTAAATTTAAAAGGCACAATGCTGACTTAAGTACAAGCGGACTAACACTCTAACTTTCTATGATTTGAACCTCTCCTGTGAGTCCAGTTTTAGATTCCGAAGCTTCACTTCAGGTTTACTGTATACCTTGGAACTTCTTATTGACGATGAAACACAGAAATTGCATCCGAATTTAATACAAAATTCACAATGCCGACTTAAGTATAAGAGGACTGACACACTAACTTTATATGATTTGAACTACTCCTGTGAGTCCAGTTTTAGATTCCGATGCCTCACTTCAGGCTTACTGTATCCATTTGACGTTCTTATTGGCGATGAATCACAGAAATTACATCCCAATTTAATACAAAACTCACAATGCCGACTTAAGTACAAGAGGACTGATCCTCTAACTTTCAATGATTTGAACCGCTCCTGTGAGTCCAGTTTTGGATTCCGATGCTTCACTTCAGGTTTACTGTATCCCTTGGACCTTCTTATAGACGATGAAACACAGAAATTGCATCCGAATCAATACAAAAGGCACAATGCCGACTTAAGTACAAGAGGACAGACACTCTACCTTTCTATGATTTGAACCTCTCCTGTGAGTCCAGTTTTAGATTCCATAGCTTCACTTCAGGTTTACTGTATACCTTGGAACTTCTTATTGACGATGAAACACAGAAATTGCATCGGAATTAAATTCAAAAGGCACAATGCCGACATAAGTACAAAAGGACTGACACTCTCACTTTCTATGATTAGAACCTCTCCTGTGAGTCCAGTTTTAATTTCCGAAGCTTCATTTCAGGTTTACTGTATCCCTTGGACCTCCTTATTGACGATGAAACACAGAAATTGCATCCGAATTTAATACAAAAGGCACAATGCCGACTTAAGTACAAGAGGACTGACACTCTCAGTGTCTATGATTTGAACCTCTCCTGTGAGTCCAGTTTTAGAATCCGATGCTCCACTTCATTTTTACTGTATACCTTGGAACTACTTATTGACGATGAAACACAGAAATTGCATCCGAATTTAATACAAAGGGCACAATGCCGATTAAGTACAAGAGGACTGACACTCTCACTTTCCATGATTTGAACCTCTCCTGTGAGTCCAGTTTTAGATTCCGATGCTTCACTTCAGGTTTACTGTATCCCTTGGAACTTCTTATTGGCGATGTAACACAGAAATTGCATTCGAATTTAACACAAAAGGCACAAAATTCCGACTTAAGTACAAGAGGACTGACCCTCTCACTTTCTATGATTTGCGCCTCTCCTGTGTGTCCAGTTTTTGATTCCGATGCTTCACTTCAGGTTTACTGTATCCCTTGGACCTTCTTATTGACGATGAAACACAGAAGTTGCATCCGAATTTAGTACAAATGGCACAATGCCGACTTAAGTACAAGAGGACTGACACTCTAACTTTCTATGATTTGAACCTCTCCTGTGAGTCCAGTTTTAGATTCCGATGCTTCAATTCAGGATTACTGTATCCCTTGGACCTTCGGAATGACGATGAAACACAGTTATTGCATCCGAATTTAATACAAAACCCATAATGCCGACATAAGTACAAGAGGACTGACACTCTCACTTTCTATGATTTGAGCCTCTCCCGTGAGCCCAGTTTTAGATTCCGAAACTTTACTTCAGGTTTACTGTATACCTTGGACTTTCTTATTGACAATGAAACACAGAAATTGCATCCGAATTTAATACAAAAGGCACAATGCCGACTTAAGTACAAGAGGACTGCCACTTTAACTTTCTATGATTTGAACCTCTCCTGTGAGTCCAGTTTTAGATTCCGTAGCTTCACTTCAGGTTTACTATATACCTTGGAACTTCTTATTGATGATGAAACACAGAAATTGCATCCGAATTTAATACAAAATTCACAATGCCGAATTAAGTACAATAGGACAGACACTCTAACTTTCTATGATTTGAACCTCTCCTGTGAGTCCAGTTTTAGATTCCGGTGCTTCACTTCAGGTTTACTGTATACCTTGGAACTTCTTATTGACGATGAAACACAGAAATTGCATCCGAATTTCGTACAAAAGGCACAATGCCGACTTAAGTACAAGAGGACTGATACTCTCACTTTCTATGATTTGAACCTCTCCTGTGAGTCCAGTTTAAGATTCCGATGATTCACTTCAGGTTTACTGTATTCCTTGGAACTTCTTATTGACGATGAAACACAGAAATTGCATCGGAATTAAATTCTAGGAGCACAAAGCCGACTTAAGTACAAGAGGACTGACACTCTAACTTTCTATGATCTGAACCGCTCCTGTGAGTCCAGTTTAGGATTCCGATGCCTCACTTCAAGTTTACTGTATCCCTTGGACTTTCTTATTGACAATGGAACACAGAAATTGCATCCGAATTTAATACAAAAGGCACAATTCCGACTTAAGTGCAAGAGGACTGACACTCTCACTCTCTATGATTTGAACCTATCCTGTGAGTCCAGTTTTAGATTCCGATGCTTCACTTCAGGTTTACTGTATCTCTTGGCCCTTCTTATTGACGATGAAACACAGAAATTGCATCCGAATTTAATACAAAAGGCTCAATGCCCACTTAAGTATAAGTGGACTGACACTCTAACATTCTATGGTTTGAACCTCTCCTGTGAGTCCAGTTTTAGATTCCGATGCTTCACTTCAGGTTTACTGTATACCTTTGACTTTCTTATTGACGATGAAACACAGAAATTGCATCCAAATTTAATACAAAAGGCACAAAGCCGACTTAAGTACAAGAGGACTGATACTCTCACTGTCTATGATCTGAACCTCTCCTGTGAGTCCAGTTTAAGATTCCGATGATTCACTTCAGGTTTACTGTATTCCTTGGAACTTCTTATTGACGATGAAACACAGAAATTGCATCGGAATTAAATTCTAGGAGCACAAAGCCGACTTAAGTACAAGAGGACTGACACTCTAACTTTCTATGATCTGAACCGCTCCTGTGAGTCCAGTTTAGGATTCCGATGCCTCACATCAGGTTTACTGTATCCCTTGGACCTTCTTATTGACGATGAAACACAAAAATTACATCCGAATTTAATTCAAAAGGCACATGGCTGACTTAAGTACAAGAGGACTGACACTCTCACTTTCTATGATTTGAACCTCTCCTGTGAGTCCAGATTTAGATTCCGATGCTTCACTTCAGGTTTACTGTATCCCCTGGAATTTCTTATTGACGATGAAACACAGAAATTGCATCCAAATTTAATACAAATGGCACAATGCCGACTTAAGTATAAGAGGACTGACACTCTCAATTAATAACATTTGAACCTCTCCTGTGAGTCCAATTTTAGATTCCAATGCTTCAATTCAGGTTTACTGTATCCCTTGGAACTTCTTATTGATGATGAAAAACAGAAATTGCATCGGAATTAAATTCTAAAGGCACAATGCCGACATAAGTACAAGAGGACTAACACTCTAACTTTCCATGATTTGAACCGCTCCTGTGAGTCCAGTTTTAGATTCCGATGCCTCACTTCAGATTTACTGTATCCCTTGGACCTTCCTATTGACGATGAAACACAGCAATGGCATCCGAATTTAATACAAATGGCACAAAGCCGACTTAAGTACAAGAGGACTGACCCTCTAACTTTCAATAATTTGAACCGCTCCTGTGAGTCCAGTTTTGCATTCCGATGCTTCACTTCAGGTTTACTGTATCCCTTGGACCCTCTTATAGGCGATGAAACACAGAAATTGCATCCGAATTCAATACAAAAGGCACAATGTCGACTTAAGTACAAGATGACTGACACTCTCACTTTTCTATGATTTGAACCTATCCTGTGAGTCCAGTTTTAGATTCCGATGCTTCACTTCAGGTTTACTGTATCTGTTGGCCCTTCTTAAAGACGATGAAACACAGAAATTGCATCCGAATTTAATACAAAAGGCACAATGCCCACTTCAGTATAAGTGGACTGACACTCTAACATTCTATGGTTTGAACATCTCCTGTGAGTCCAGTTTTAGATTCCGATGCCTCACATCAGGTTTACTTTATCCCTTGGACTTTCTTATTGACGATGAAACACAGAAATTGCATCCGAATTTAATACAAAAGGCACAATGTTGACTTAAGTACAAGAGGACTGATACTCTAACTTTCTATGCTTTGAACCTCTCCTGTGAGTCCAGTTTTAGATTCCGATGCTTCACTTCAGGTTTACTGTATACCTTTGACTTTCTTATTGACGATGAAACACAGAAATTGCATCCAAATTTAATACAAAAGGCACAAAGCCGACTTAAGTACAAGAGCACTGACGCTCTAACTTACAATGATTAGACCCTCTCCTGTGAGGTCAGTTTTAGATTCCGATGCTTCACTTCAGGTTTACTGTATCCCTTGGACCATCTTATTGACGATGAAACACAGAAATAGCATCCGATTTTAATACAAAAGGCACAATGCCGACTTAAGTACTGGAGGACCGACACTCTCACTTTCTATGATTTGAACCTCTCCTGTGAGTCCAGTTTTAGATTCCGATGCTTCACTTCAGCTTTACTGTATCCCTTGGACCTTCTTATTGACGATGAAACACAAAAATTGCATCCGAATTTAATACAAAAGGCACATGGCCAACTTAAGTACAAGACGACTGACACTCTCACTTTCTATGATTTGAACCTCTCCTGTGAGTCCAGTTTTAGATTCCGATGCTTCACTTCAGGTTTACTGTATCCCCTGGAACTTCTTACTGACGATGAAACACAGAAATTGCATCCGAATTTAATACAAAAGGCACAATGCCGACTTAAGTATAAGAGGACTAACACTCTCAATTAATCACATTTGAACCTCTCCTGTGAGTCCAGTTTTAGATTCCAATGCTTCACTTCAGGTTTACTGTATCCCTTGGACATTCTTGTTGACGATGAAACACTGAAATTGCTTCCGAACTTAATACAAAAAGCACAAAGCCGACTTAAGTAAAAGAGGTCTGACAATCTCACTTTCTATGATTTGAACCTCTCCTGTGAGTCCAGTTTCAGATTCCGATGCTACACTTCAGGTTTACTGTATCCCTTGGACCTTCTTATTGACGATGAAACACAGAAATTGCATCCGAATATAATACGAAAGGCACAATGCCGTCAGAAGTACAAGAGGACTGACACTTTCACGTTCTACGATTTGAACCTCTCCTGTGAGTGCAGTTTTAGATTCCGATGCTTCACTTCAGGTTTACTCTATCCCTTGGACCTTCTAATTGACGATGAAACACAGATATTGCATTTGAATTTGATACAAAAGGCACAATGCCGACTTAAGAACAAGACGACTGACACTCTAACTTTGTACGATTTGAACCTCTCCTGTGAGTCCAGTTTTAGATTCCGATGCTTCACTTCAGGTTTACTGTATACCTTGGAACTTCTTATTGATGATGAAAAACAGAAATTGCATCGGAATTAAATTCTAAAGGCACAAGGCCGACTTAAGTACAAGAGGACTAACACTCTAACTTTCCATGATTTGAACCGCTCCTGTGAGTCCAGTTTTAGATTCCGATGCTTCACTTCAGATTTACTGTATCCCTTGGACCTTCCTATTGACGATGAAACACAGCAATTGCATCCGTATTTAATACAAAAGGCACAAAGCCGACATAAGTACAAAAGGACTGACGCTCTAACTTTCTATGATTTGAACCTCTCCTGTGAGGTCAGTTTTAGATTCCGATGCTTCACTTCAGGTTTACTGTATCCCTTGGACCTTCTTATTGACGATGAAACACAGAAATAGCATCCGAATTTAATACAAAAGGCACAATGCCGACTTAAGTACAAGAGGACTGACACTCTCACTTTCTATGATTTGAACCTCTCCTGTGAGTCCAGTTTTAGATTCCGATGAATCACTTCAGGTTTACTGTATTCCTTGGAACTTCTTATTGACGATGAAACACAGAAATAGCATCGGAATTAAATTTAAAAGGCACAATGCCGACTTAAGTACAAGCGGACTAACACTCTAACTTTCTATGATTTGAACCTCTCCTGTGAGTCCAGTTTTAGATTCCGATGCTTCACTTCAGGTTTACTGTATCCCTTGTAACTTCGTATTGACGATGAAACACAGAAATTGCATCCGAATTTAATACAAAAAGCACAATACCGACTTAAGTACAAGAGGACTGACACTCTAACTTTCTATGATTTGAACCTCACCTGTGAGTCCAGTTTTAGATTCCGGTGCTTCAATTCAGGTTTACTGTACCCCTTGGACCTTCGTATTGACGATGAAACACAGATATTGCATCCGAATTTAATACAAAAGGCACAATGAAGACTTAAGTACAAGAGGACAGACACCTTCACTTTCTATGATTTGAACGTCTCCTGTGAGTCCAGTTTTAGATTCCGATGCTACACTTCAGGTTTACTGTACCCCGTGGACCTTCTTATTGACGATGAAACACCGAAATTGCATCCAAATTTAATACAAAAGGCACAATGCCGACTCAAGTACAAGAGGACGGGCACTCTAACTCTCTATGATTTAAGCCTCTCCTGCGAGTCCAGTTTTAGATTCCGAAGCTTCACTTCAGGTTTACTGTATACCTTGGAACTTCTTATTGACGATGAAACACAGAAATTGCATCGGAATTAAATTCTAGAAACACAAAGCCGACTTAAGTACAAGAGGAATGTCACTCTAACTTTCTATGATTTGAACCGCTCCTGTGAGTCCAGTTTTAGATTCCGATGCTGCAATTCAGGTTTACTGTATCCCTTGGACCTTCTTATTGACAATGGAACACAGAAATCGCATCCGAATTTAATACAAAAAGCACAATGCCGACTTAAGTACAAGAGGACTGACACTCTCACTCTCTATGATTTGAACCTCTCCTGTGAGTCCAGTTTTAGATTCCGATGCTTCACTTCAGGTTTACTGTACACCTTTGACTTTCTTATTGACGATGAATCACAGATATTGCATCCAAATTTAATATAAAGGCACAAAGCCGGCTTAAGTACAAGAGGACTGACGCTCTAACCTTCAATGATTTGAACCTCTCCTGTGAGGTCAGTTTTAGATTCCGATGCTTCACTTCAGGTTTGCTGTATCCCTTGGACCATCTTATTGACGATGAAACACAGAAATAGCATCCGAATTTAATACAAAAGGCACAATGCCGACTTAAGTACAAGAGGACTGACACTCTCACTTTCTATGATTTGAACCTCTCCTGTGAGTCCAATTTTAGATTCCGATGCTTCCCTTCAGGTTTTCTGTATCCCTTTGACCTTCTTATTGACGATGAAACACAGAAATTGCCTCCGAATTTAATACAAAAGGCACAATGCCGACTTAGGTATAAGAGGACTGACACTCTCACTTTCTAACATTTGAACCTCTCTTGTGGGTCCAGTTTTAGATTCCAATGCTTCACTTCAGGTTTACTGTATCCCTTGGACATTCTTATTGACGATGAAACACTGAAATTGCTTCCGAATTTAATACAAAAGGCACAATGCCGACTAAAGTACAAGAGGACTGACACTCTCACTTTCTATGATTTGAACCTGTCCTGTGAGTCCAGTTTCAGATTCCGATGGTTCACTTCAGGTTTACTGTATCCCTTCGACCTTCTTATTGACGAAGAAACACAGAAATTGCATCCGAATATAATACGAAAGGCACAATGCCGACTTAAGTACAAGAGGACTGACGCTCTAACTTTCCATGATTTGGACCTCTCCTGTGAGGTCAGTTTTAGATTCCGATGCTTCACTTCAGGTTTACTGTATCCCTTGGACCTTCTTATTGATGATGAAACACAAAAATTGCATCCGAATTTAATACAAAAGGCACATGGCCGACTTAAGTACAAGAGGACAGACACTCTCACTTTCTAACATTTGAACCTCTCCTGTGAGTCCAGTTTTAGATTCCAATGCTTCACTTCAAGTTTACTGTATCCCCTGGACATTCTTATTGACGATGAAACACTGAAATTGCTTCCGAATTTAATACAAAAGGCACAATGCCGACTTAAGTACAAGAGGACTGACACTTTTACTTTCTATGATTTGACCTCTCCTGTGAGTCCAGTTTCAGATTCCGATGCTTCACATCAGGTTTACTGTATCCCTTGGACCTTCTTATTGACGATGAAACACAGAAATTGCATCCGAATATAATACGAAAGGCACAATGCCGACTTAAGTACAAGAGGAGTGACACTCTCACGTTCTATGATTTGAACCTCTCCTGTGAGTCCAGTTTTAGATTCCAATGCTTCACTTCAAGTTTACTGTATCCCCTGGACATTCTTATTGACGATGAAACACTGAAATTGCTTCCGAATTTAATACAAAAGGCACAATGCCGACTTAAGTACAAGAGGACTGACACTTTTACTTTCTATGATTTGACCTCTCCTGTGAGTCCAGTTTCAGATTCCGATGCTTCACTTCAGGTTTACTGTATACCTTGGAACTTCTTATGGACGATGAAACACAGAAATTGCATCGGAATTAAGTTCTAAAGGCACAATGCCGACTTAAGTACAAGAGCATTGACACCCTAACTTTCCATGATTTGAACCGCTCCTGTGAGTCCAGTTTTAGGCTTCCGATGCTTCACTTCATGTTTATTGCATACCTTGGACCATCTTATTGACGATGAAACACAAAAATTGCATCCGAATTTAATACAAAAGGCCTAATGCCGGCTTAAGTACACGAGGACTGACACTCCAACTTTCTATGATTTGAACCTCTCCTGTGTGTCCAGTTTTAGATTCCGATGCTTCACTTCAGGTTTACTGTATCCCTTGGAACTTCGTATTGACGATGAAACACACAAATTGCATCCGAATTTAATACAAAATCACAATGCCGACTTAAGTACAAAAGGACTGACACTCTCACTTTCTATGATTAGAACCTCTCCTGTGAGTCCAGTTTTAGATTCCGATGCTTCATTTCAGGTTTACTGTATCCCTTGGACCTTCTTATCGACGATGAAACACAGAAATTGCATCCGAAATTAATACAAAAGGCACAATGCCGACTTAAGTACAAGAGGACTGACACTCTCAGTGTCTATGATTTGAACCTCTTCTGTGAGTCCAGTTTTAGAATCCGATGCTCCACTTCATTTTTACTCTACACCTCGGAACTTCTTATTGACGATGAAACACAGTAATTGCATCCGAATTTAATACAAAGGGCACAATGCCGACTTAAGTACAAGAGGACTGACACTCTCACTTTCCATGATTTGAACCTCTCCTGTGAGCCCAGTTTTAGTTTCCGATGCTTCACTTCAGTTTTACTGTATCCCTTGGAACTACTTATTGGCGATGAAACACAGAAATTGCATCCGAATTTAATACAAAATGCACAATGCCGACTTAAGTACAGGAGGACTGACCCTCTCACTTTCTATGATTTGAGCCTCTCCTGTGAGTCCAGTTTTAGATTCCGATGATTCACTTCAGGTTTACTGTATCCCTTGGACATTCTTATTGACGATGAGACACAGAAATTGCATCCGAATTTAATACAAAAGGCACAATTACGACTTAAGTACAAGAGGACTGCCCCTCTTACTTTCTATGATTTGAACCTACCCTGGGAGTCCAGTTTTAAATTCCGATGCTTTACTTCAGGTTTACTGTATCCCTTGGACCTTCGTATTGACGATGAAACACAGAAATTGCATCCGAATTTAATACAAAAGGCACAATGCCGACTTAAGTACAAGGGGACTGACATTCTAACTTTCTATGATTTGAACCTCTCCTGTGAGTCCAGTTTTAGATTCCGATGCTTCACTTCAGGTTTACTGTATACCTTGGAACTTCTTATTGACGATGAAACACAGAAATTGCATCGGAATTAAATTCAAAAGGCACAATGTGGACTTAAGGACAAGAGGACTGACACTCTCACTTTCTATGATTTGAACCTCTCCTGTGAGTCCAGTTTTAGATTCCGATGCATCACTTCAGGTTTACTGTATCCCTTGGACTTTCGTATTGGCGATGAAACACAGAAATTGCATCCGAATTTAGTAGAAAATACACAATGCTGACTTAAGTCCAAAAGGACTGACACTCTAACTTTCTATGATATAAACCTCTCTAGTGTGTCCAGTTTAAGATTGGGATGCTTCACTTCAGGTTTACTGTATACCTTGGACCTTCTTATTGACGATGAAACACAGAAACTGCATCCGAAATTAATACAAAAGGCGCAATGCCGACTTCAGTACAGGAGGACTGACACTCTAACTTTCTATGATTTGAACCTCTCCTATAAGTCCAGTTTTAGATTCCGATGCTTCACTTCAGGTTTACTCTATACCTTGGACCTTCTTATTGATGATGAAACACTGAAATTGCATCCGAATTTAATGCAAACGTCACAATGCTGACTTAAGTACAAGAGGACCGACACTCAAACTTTCTATGATTTGAAACTCACCTGTGAGTCCAGTTTTAGATTCCCATGCTTCACTTCGGTTTTACTGTATCCCTTGGACCTTCGTATTGACGATGAAACACAGAAATTGCATCCGAATTTAATACAAAAGGCACAATGCCGACTTAAGTACATGAGGACTGACACTCTCAGTTTCTATGATTTGACCTCTCCTGTGAGTCCAGTTTTAGAATCCGATGCCCCACTTCAATTTTACTGTATACCTTGGAACTTCTTATTGACGATGAAACACAGAAATTGCATCCGAATTTAATACAAAAGGCACAATGCCGACTTAAGTACAAGAGAACTGACACTCTCACTTTCCATGATTGGAACCTCTCCTGTGAGTCCAGTTTTAGATTCCGATACTTCACTTCAGGTTTACTGTATTCCTTGGACCTTATTATTGGCGATGAAACACAGAAATTGCATCCGAATTTAATGCAAAAGGCACAATGCCGACTTAAGTACAAGAGGACTAACCCTCTCACTTTCTATGATTTGAGCCTCTCCTGTGAGTCCAGTTTTAGATTCCGATGCTTCACTTCGGGTTTACTGTATCCCTTGGACATTCTTATTGACGATGAAACACAGAAATTGCATCCGAATTAAATACAAAATGCACAATTACGACTTAAGTACAAGAGGACTCACCCTCTCACTTTCTATGATTTGAACCTCTCCTGTGAGTCCAGTTTTAGATTCCGATGCTTCACTTCAGGTTTACTGTATCCCTTGGACATTCTTATTTACGATGAAACACAGTTATTGCATCCGAATTTAATACAAAAGCCACAATCACGACTTAAGTACAAGAGGACTGACACTCTAACTTTCTATGATTTGAACCTCTCCTGTGAGTCCAGTTTTAGATTCCGATGCTTCCCTTCAGGTTTACTGTATACCTTGGACATTCTTACTGAAGATGAAACAAAGACATTGCATCCGAATTAAATAGAAAATGCACAATGCCGACTTAAGTCGAAAAGGACTGACACTCTAACTTTCTATGATATAAACGTCTCCTGTGAGTCCAGTTTTAGATTCCGATGCTTCACTTCAGGTTTACTGTAGCCCTTGGACCTTCTTATTGACGATGAAACACAGAAATTGCGTCCGAATTTAATACAAAATTCACAGTGCCGACTTAAGTACAAGAGGACTGACACTCTAACTTTCTATGATTTGAACCTCTAATGTGAGTCCAGTTTTAGATTCCGATGCTTCGTTTCAGATTTACTGTATACCTTGGACCTTCCAATTGACGATGAAACACAGAAATTACATCCGAATTTAATACAAAAGGCACAATGCTGACTTAAGTACAAGAGGACTGACACTCTAAATTTCTATGATTTGAACCTCTCCTGTAAGTCCAGTTTTACATTCCGATGCATCACTTCTGGTTCACTGTATACCTTGGACATTCTTATTGACTATGAAACACAGAAATTGCATCCGAATTTAGTAGAAAATACACAATCCTGACTTAAGTCCAATAGGACTGACACTCTAACTTTCTATGATATGAACCTCACCTGTGAGTCCAGTTTTAGATTCCGATGCTTCACTTTGGGTTTACTGTATCCCTTGGACCTTCGTATTGACGATGAAACACAGAAATTGCATCCGAATTTAATACAAAAGGCACAATGCCGACTTAAGTACAAGAGGACTGACACTCTCAGTTTCTGTGATTTGAACCTCTCCTGTGAGTCCAGTTTTAGAATCCGATGCTCCACTTCATTTTTACTGTATACCTTGGAACTTCTTATTGACGATGAAACACAGAAATTGCATCCGAATTTAATACAAAAGGCACAATGCCGACTTAAGTACAAGAGGACTGACAATCTCACTTTCCATGATTTGAACCTCTCCTGTGAGTCCAGTTTTAGATTCCGATGCTTCACTTCAGGTTTACTGTATCCCTTGGACCTTCTTATTGGCGATGAAACACAGAATCTGCATCCGAATTTAATACAAAAGGCACAATGCCGACTTAAGTACAAGAGGACTGACCCTCTCACTTTCTATGATTTGAGCCTCTCCTGTGAATGCAGTTTTAGATTCCGATGCTTCACTTCAGGTTTACTGTATCCCTTGGACATTCTTATGACGATGAAACAAAGAAATTGCATCCGAATTTAATACAAAAGGCACAATTACGACTTAAGTACAAAAGGACTGACCCTCTCACTTTCTATGATTTGAAACTCTCCTGTGAGTCCAGTTTTAGATTCGGATGCTTCACTTCAGGTTTACTGTATCCCTTGGACCATCTTATTGTCGATGAAACACAGAAATTGCATCCGAATTTAATACAAAAGGCACAATGCCGACTTAAGTACAAGAGGACTGACACTCTCACTTTCTATGATTTGAACCTCTCCTGTGAGTCCAGTTTTAGATTCCGATGCTTCACCTCAGGTTTACTGTACACCTTGGAACTTCTTATTGACGATGAAACACAGAAATTGCATCGCAATTAAATTCAAAAGGCACAATGCCGACTTAAGTACAAGAGGACTGACACTCTCACTTTCTATGATTTGAACCTCTCCTGTGAGTCCAGTTTTAGATTCCGATGCTTCTATTCAGGTTTACTGTATCCCTTGGACCTTCTTATTGACGACGAAACACAGAAATTGCATCCGAATTTAATACAAAAGGCACAATGCCGACTTAAGTACAAAGGGACAGACACTCTACAGTTCTATGATTTGAACCTCTCCTGTGAGTCCAGTTTTAGATTCCGATGCTTCACTTCAGGTTTACTGTATCCCTTGGACCTTCTTATTGACGATGAAACATAGATATTGCATCCGAATTAAATACCAAAGGCATAATGCCGACTTAAGTACAAGAGGACTGACACTCTCACTTTCTATGATTTGAACCTCTCCTGTGAGTCCAGTTTTAGATTCCGACGCTTCTATTCAGGTTTACTGTATCCCTTGGACCTTCTTATTGACGAGTAAACACAGAAATTGCATCCGAATATAATACAAAAGGCACAATGCCGACTTAAGTACAAGAGGACAGACACTCTAACGTTCTATGATTTGAACCTCTCCTGTGAGTCCAGTTTTAGATTCCGATGCTTCACTTCAGGTTTACTGTATCCCTTGGACCTTCTCATTGACGATGAAACACAGAAATTCCATCCGAATTTAATACAAAAGCATAATGTCGACCTAAGTACAAGAGGACTGACACTCTAAATTTCTATGATTTGAACCTCTCCTGTGAGTCCAGTTTTAGATTCCGATGCTTCTATTCAGGTTTACTGTATCCCTTGGTCCTTCTTATTGACGATGAAACACAGAAATTGCATCCGAATTTAATACAAAAGGCACAATCACGACTTAAGTACAAGAGGACTGACACTCTAATTCCCTATGATTTAAACCCCTCCTGTGAGTTGAGTTTCAGATTCCGATGCTTCACATCAGGTTTACTGTATCTCTTGGACCTTCTTGTTGACGATGAAACACAGATATTGCATCCGAATTTAATACAAAAGGCGCAATCACGACTTAAGTACAAGAGGACTGACACTCTAACTTTCTATGATTTGAACCTCTCCTGTGAGTCCAGTTTTAGATTCCGAGGCTTCACTTCAGGCTTACTGTATCCCTTGGACCTTCTTATTGACGATGAAACACAGAAATTGCATCCGAATTTAATACAAAAGGCACAATGCCGACTTGAGTACAAGAGGACAGACACTCTAACGTTCTATGATTTGAACCTCTCCTGTGAGTCCAGTTTTAGATTCCGATGCTTCACTTCAGGTTTACTGTATCCCTTGGACCTTCTTATTGACGATGAAACACAGAAATTCCATCCGAATTTAATTCAAAAGGCATAATGCCGACTTAAGTACAAGAGGACAGACACTCTAACTTTCTATGATTTGAACCTCTCCTGTGAGTCCAGTTTTAGTATCCGACGCTTCACTTCAGGTTTACTGTATCCATTGGACCTTCTTATTGACGATGAAATACAGAAATTGCATCCAAATTTGATACAAAAGGCACAATGCCGACTTACGTACAAGGGGACTGACACTCTAACTTTCTATGATTTGAACCTCTCCTGTGAGTCCAGTTTTAGATTCCGATGCTTCATTTCAGGTTTACTGTATACCTTGGACATTCTTACTGAAGATGAAACACAGAAATTGCGTCCGAATTTAATACAAAATGCACAATACCGACTTAAGTCGAAAAGGACTGACGCTCTAACTTTCTATGATATAAACCTCTCCTGTGAGTCCAGTTTTAGATTCCGATGCTTCACTTCAGGTTTACTGTATCCCTTGGACGTTCTTATTGACGATGAAACACAGAAATTGCATCCGAATTTAATACAAAATTCACAATGCCGACTTAAGTACAAGAGGACTGACACTCTAACTTTCTATGATTTGAACCTCTCCTGTGAGTCCAGTTTTAGATTCCGATGCTGCACTTCTGGTTTACTGTATACCTTGGACATTCTTATTGACGATGAAACACAGAAATTGCATCCCAATTTAGTAGAAAAAACACAATGCTGACTTAAGTCCAAAAAGACTGACACTCTAACTTTCTTTGATTTGAACCTCACCTGTGAGTCCAGATTCAGTTTCCGATGCTTCACTTCGGGTTTACTGTATACCTTGGACCTTCGTATTGACGATGAAACACAGAAATTGCATCCGAATGTAATACAAAAGGAACAATGCCGACCTAAGTACAAGAGGACTGACACTCTAACCTTCTATGATTTGAACCTCTCCTTTGAGGCCAGTTTTAGATTCCGATTCTTCACTTCGGGTTTACTGTATCCCTTGGACCTTCTTATTGACGATGAAACACAGAAATTGCAACCGAATTTAATACAAAATGCACAATGCCGACTTAAGTACAAGAGGACTGACACTCTAACTCCCTTTGATTTGAACCTCTCCTGTGAGTTGAGTTTTATGCTCCGATGCTTCACATCAGGTTTACTGTATACCTTGGACCTTCGTATTGACGATGAAACACAGAAATTGCATCCGAATGTAATACAAAAGGAACAATGCCGACCTAAGTACAAGAGGACTGACACTCTAACCTTCTATGATTTGAACCTCTCCTTTGAGGCCAGTTTTAGATTCCGATTCTTCACTTCGGGTTTACTGTATCCCTTGGACCTTCTTATTGACGATGAAACACAGAAATTGCATCCGAATTGAATGCAAAAGGCACAGTGCCGACTTAAGTAGAAGAGGACAGGCACTCTAACTTTCTATGATTTGAACCTCTCCTGTGACTCCAGTTTTAGATTCCGATGCTTCACTTCAGGTTTACTGTATCCCTTGGACCTTCTTATTGACGATGAAACACAGAAATTGCATCCAAATTTAATACAAAAGGCATAATGCCGACTTAAGTACAAGAGGACTGACACTCTAACTTTCAATGATTTGAACCTCTCCTGTGAGTCCAGTTTTAGATTCCGATGCTTCACTTCAGGTTTACTGTATCCCTTGGACCTTCTTATTGACGATGAAACACAGAAATTGCATCCGAGTTTAATACAAATGGCACAATGCCGACCTAAGTACAAGATGACTGACACTCTAACTTACTATGATTTGAAACTCTCCTTTGAGTCCAGTTTTAGATTCCGTTGCTTCACTTCGGGTTTACAGTATCCCTGGGACCTTCTTATTGACGATTAACCACAAAAATTGCATCCGAATTTAATACAAAAGGCACAATGCCGACTTAAGTACAAGAGGACTGACACTTAAACTCTCTATGATTTGAACCTCTCCTGTGAGTCCAGTTTTAGATTCCGATGCTTCACATCAGGTTTACTGTATACCTTGGACCATCTTGTTGACGATGAAAGACAGATATTGCATCCGAATTTAATACAAAAGGCGCAATGCCGACTTAAGTACAAGAGGACTGACACTCTGACTTTCTATGATTTGAACCTCTCCTGTGAGTCCACTTTTAGATTCCGATGGTTCACTTAAGGTTTACTCTATACCTTAGACCTTCTTATTGATGATGAAACACAGAAATTGCATACGAATTTAATACAAACGTCACAATGCCGACTTAAGTACAAGAGCACTGATACTCTAACTTTCTATGATTTGAACCTCTCCTGTGAGTCCAGTTTTAGATTCCGATGCTTCACTTCTGGTTTACTGTATACCTTGGACCATCTTATTGATGATGAAACACAGAAATTGCATCCGAATTTAATACAAAAGGCACATTGCCGACCTAAGTACAAGAGGACTGACACTCTAACTTTCTATGATTTGAACCTCTCCTTTGAGTCCAGTTTTAGATTCCGATGCTTCACTTTGGGTTTACTGTATCCCTTGGACATTCTTATTGACGACGAAACACAGAAATTGCATCCGAACTTAATACAAAAGGCACAATGCCGACTTAATTACAAGCGGACTGACACTCTAACTCTCTATGATTTGAACCTCTCCTGTGAGTTGAGTTTTAGATGCCGATGCTTCACATCAGGTTTACTGTATCCCTTGGGCCATTTTGTTGACGATGAAACACAGATATGTCATCCGAATTTAATACAAAAGGCACAATACCGACTTAAGTACAAGAGGACTGACTTCTAATTTTCTATGATTTGAACCTCACCTTTGAATCCAGTTTTAGATTCCGAAGCTTCTATTCAGGTTTACTGTTTACTTGGACCTTCTTATTGACGATGAATCACAGAAATTGCATCCGAATTTAAAACGAAAGGCACAATGCCGACTTAAGTACAAGAGCACTGACACTCTTACTTTCTATGATTTGAACCTCTCCTGTGAGTCCAGTTTTAGATTCCGATGCTTCACTTCAGGTTTACTGTTTTCCTTGGACATTCTTGTTGATGATGAGACACAGAAATTGCATCCGAATTTAACACACAAGGCATAATGCCGAATTATGTACAAGAGGACTGACACTCTAACTTTCTATGATTTCAACCTCACCTGTGAGTCCAGTTTTAGATTCCGATGCTTCACTTCAGGTTTACTGTATCCCTTGGACCTTCTTATTCTCGATGAATCACAGAAATTGCATCAGAACTTAATACAAAATGCACAATGCCAAATTAAGTCCAATAGGACTGACACTCTAGCTTTCTATGATATTAACCTGTCCTGTGAGTCCAGTTTTAGATTCCGATGCGTCACTTCAAGTTTACTGTATACCTTGGACCTTCATATTGACGATGAAGCACAGAAATTGCATCCGAATTTAATACAAAAGGCACAATGCAGACTTATGTACAAGAGGACTGACACTCTAACTTTCTATGATTTGAACCTCTCCTGTGAGTCCAGTTTTAGATTCCGATGCTTCACTTCAGGTTTACTGTATCCCTTGGACCTTCTTATTGACGATGAAACACAGAAATTGCATCCGAATTTAATACAAAAGGCATAACGCCGACATAAGGACAAGAGGACTGACACTCTAACTTTCTTTGATTTGAACCTCTCCTGTGAGTCCAGTTTTAGATTCCGATGCTTCACTTCAGGTTTACTGTATCCCTTGGACCTTCTTATTGACGATGAAACACAGAAATTGCATCCGAATTTAATACAAAAGGCATAATGCCGACTTAAGGACAAGAGGACTGACACTCTAACTTTCTTTGATTTGAACCTCTCCTGTGAGTCCAGTTTTAGATTCCGATGCTTCACTTCAGGTTTACTCTATACCTTGGACCTTCTTATTGATGATGAAACACAGAAATTGCATCCGAATTTAATACAAACGTCACAATGCCGACTTAAGTACAAGAGCACTGACACTCTAACTTTCTATGGTTTGAACCTCTCCTGTGAGTCCAGTTTTAGATTCCGATGCTTCACTTCGGGTTTACTGTATACCTTGGACCTTCTTATTGACGATGAAACACAGAAATTGCTTCCGAATTTAATACAAAAGGCACAATGCCGACTTAAGTACGAGAGGACTGACACTCTAACACTCTATGATTTGAACCTCTCCTGTGAGTTGAGTTTTAGATTCCGATGCTTCACATCAGGTTTACTGTATCCCTTGGACCTTCTTACTGACGATGAAACACATAAATTGCATCCGAATTTAATACAAAAGTTACAATACCGACTTAAGTACAAGAGGACTGGCACTCTAATTTTCAATGATTTGAACCTCTCCTGTGAGTCCAGTTTTAGATTCCGATGCTTCTATTCAGGGTTACTGTATCCCTAGGACATTCTTAATGACGATGAAACACAGAAATTGCATCCGAATTGAATACAAAAGGCACAGTGCCGACTTAAGTACAAGAGGACAGACACTCTAACTTTCTATGATTTGAACCTCTCCTGTGAGTCCAGTTTTAGATTCCGATGCTTCACTTCAGGTTTACTGTATCCCTTGGACCTTCTTATTCACGATGAAACACAGAAATTGCATCCAATTTTAATACAAAAGGCATAATGCCGACTTAAGTACAAGAGGACTGACACTCTAACTTTCTATGATTTGAACCTCTCCTGTGAGTCCAGTTTTAGATTCCGATGCTTCACTTCAGGTTTACTGTATCCCTTGGACCTTCTTATTGACGATGAAACACAGAAATTGCATCCCAATTTAATACAAAAGTCACAATGACGATTTAAGTACAAGAAGACTGACACTCTAACTTTCTATTATATAAACCCCTCCTGTGAGTCCAGTTTTAGATTCCGATGCCTCGCTTCAGGTTTACTGTATACCTTGGACATTCTTACAGAAGATGAAACACAGAAATTGCATCCGAATTTAATACAAAATGCACAATGCCGACTTAAGTCGAAAAAGACTGACACTCCAACTTTTTATGATATAAACCTCTCCTGTGAGTCCAGTTTTAGATTCCGATGCTTCACTTTAGGTTTACTGTATCCATTGGACCCTCTTATTGACGATGAAACACAGAAATTGCATATGAATTTGATACAAAAGGCACAATGCCGACATAAGTACAAGAGGACTGACGCCAAAACTTTCTATGATTTGAACCTCTCCTGTGAGTCCAGTTTTAGATTCCGATGCTTCACTTAAGGTTTACTCTATACCTTAGACCTTCTTATTGATGATGAAACACAGAAATTGCATACGAATTTAATACAAACGTCACATTGCCGACTTAAGTGCAAGTGCACTGACACTCTAACTTTCTATGATTTGAACCTCTCCTGTGAGTCCAGTTTAAGAATACCGATGCTTCACTTTCGGTTTACTGTATACCTTGGACCATCTTATTGATGATGAAACACAGAAATTGCATCCGAATTTAATACAAAAGGCACAATGCCGACCTAAGTACAAGAGGACTGACAATCTAACTTTCTATGATTTGAACCTCTCCTTTGTGTCCAGTTTTAGATTCCGATGCTTCACTTCGGGTTTACTGTATCCCTTGGACCTTCTTATTGACGATGAAACACAGAAATTGCATACGAATTTAATACAAAAGGCACAATACCTACTTAAGTACAAGAGGACTGGCACTCTAATTTTCTATGATTTGAACCTCACCTGTGAGTCCAGTTTTAGATTCCGAAGCTTCTATTCAGGTTTACTGTTTACTTGGACCTTCTTATTGACGATGAATCACAGAAATTGCATCCGTATTTAATACGAAAGGCAGAATGCCGACTTAAGTACAAGAGGACAGACACTCTAACTTTCTATGTTTTGAATCTCTCCTGTGAGTCCAGTTTTAGATTCCGATGCTTCACTTCAGGTTTACTGTATCCCTTGGACATTCTTATTGACGATGAAACACAGAAATTGCATCCGAATTTAATACATAAGGCATAATGCCGACTTCAGTACAAGAGGACTGACACTCTAACTTTCTATGATTTGAACCTCACCTGTGAGTCCAGTTTTAGATTGCGATGCTTCACTTCAGGTCTACTGTATCCCTTAGACCTTCTTACTGGCGATGAAACACAGATATTGCAACCGAATTTAATACAAAAGTCACAATGCCGACTTAAGTACAAGAGGACTGACTCTCTAACTTTCTATGGTTTGAAACTCTCCTGTGAGTCCAGTTTTAGGTTCCGATGCTTCACTTCAGGTTTACTGTATACGGTGGACCCTCTTATTGACGATGAACGACAGAAATTGCCTGCGAATTTAATACTATCGTCACAATGCCGACTTAAGTACAAGAGGACTGACACTCAAATTTTCTATGATTTGAACCTCTCCTGTGAGTCCAGTTTTATATTCCGATGCTTCACTTTAGGTTTACTGTATCCCTTGGACGTTCTTATTGACGATGAAACACAGAAATTGCATCCGAATTTAATACAAAATTCCTATTACCGACTTAAGTACAAAAGGACTGACACTCTAACTTTCTATGATTTGAACCTCTCCTGTGAGTCCAGTTTTAGATTCCGATTCTTCACTTCAGATTTACTGTATCCCTTGGACCTTCTTATTGACGATGAAACACAGAAATTGCATCCGAATTTAATACAAAAGGCATAATGCCGACCTAAGTACAAGAGGACTGACACTCTAACATTCTCTGATTTGAACCTTACCTGTGAGTCCAGTTTTAGATTCCGATGCTTCACTTCAGGTTTACTGTATTCCTTGGACATTCTTATTGACGATGAAACACAGAAATTGCATCCGAATTTATATACAAAAAGGCATATTGCCGACTTAAGGACAAGAGGACTGACACTCTAACTTTCTATGATTTGAACCTCTCCTGTGAGTCCAGTTTTAGATTCCGATGCTTCACTTCAGGTTTACTCTATACCTTGGACCGTCTTATTGATGATGAAACACAGAAATTGCATCCGAATTTAATACAAACGTGACAATGCCGACTTAAGTACAGGAGCACTGACACTCTAACTTTCAATGATTTGAACCTCTCCTGTGAGACCAGTTTTAGATTCCGATGCTTCACTTCGGGTTTACTGTATACCTTGGACCATCTTATTGATGATGAAACACAGAAATTGCATCCGAATTTAATACAAAAGGCACAATGCAGACCTAAGTACAAGAGGACTGACACTCTAACTTTCTATGATTTGAACCTCTCCTTTGAGTCTAGTTTTAGATTCCGTTGCTTCACTTCGGGTTTACTGTATCCCTTGGACCTTCTTATTGACGGTGAAACACAGAAATTGCTTCCGAATTTAATACAAAAGGCACAATGCCGACTTAAAGACGAGGGGACTGACACTCTAACTCTCTACGGTTTGAAACTCTCCTGTGAGTTGAGTTTTAGATTCCGATGTTTCACATCAGGTTTACTGTATCCCTTGGAGCATTTTGTTGACGATGAAACACAGATATTGCATCCGGATTTAATACAAAGGGCGAAATACCGACTTAAGTACAAGAGGACTGACACTCTAACTTTCTATGATTTGAACCTCTCCTGTGAGTCCAGTTTTAGATTCCGATGCTACACTTCAGGTTTACTGTATCCCTTGGACCTTCTTGTTGACGATGAAACACAAAATTGCATCCGAATTTAATACAAATGGCACAATATCGACTTAAGTACAAGAGGACTGGCACTCTAATTTTCTATGATTTGAACCTCTCCTGTGAGTATAGTTTTAGATTCCGATGCTTCTATCCAGGTTTACTGTATCCCTTGGACATTCTTATTGACGATGAAACACAGAAATTGCATCCGAATTTAATACGAAAGGCACAATGCAGACTTAAGTACAAGACGACAGACACTCTAGCTTTCTATGATTTGAACCTCTCCTGTGAGTCCAGTTTTAGATTCCGATGCTTCACTTCAGGTTTACTGTATCCCTTGGACATTCTTATTGACGATGAAACACAGATATTGCATCCGAATTTAATACATAAGGCATAATGCCGACTTCAGTACAAGAGGACTGACACTCTAACTTTCTATGATTTGAACCTCACCTGTGAGTCCAGTTTTAGATTACGATGCTTCACTTCAGGTCTACTGTATCCCCTAGACCTTCTTATTGGCGATGAAACACAGATATTGCAACCGAATTTAATACAATAGTCACAATGCCGACTTAAGTACAAGAGGACTGACTCTCTAAATTTCTATGGTTTGAAACTCTCCTGTGAGTCCAGTTTTAGGTTCCGATGCTTCACTTCATTTTTACTGTATACGGTGGACCCTCTTATTGACGATGAACGACAGAAATTGCCTGCGAATTTAATACAATCGTCACAATGCCGACTTAAGTACAAGAGGACTGACACTCTAATTTTCTATGATTTGAACCTCTCCTGTGAGTCCAGTTTTATATTCCGATGCTTCACTTTGGGTTTACTGTATCCCTTGGACGTTCTTATTGACGATGAAACACAGAAATTGCATCCGAATTTAATACAAAATTCATATTACCGACTTAAGTACAAGAGGACTGACACTCTAACTTTCTATGATTTGAACCTCTCCTGTGAGTCCAGTTTTAGATTCCGATTCTTCACTTCAGATATACTGTATCCCTTGGACCTTCTTATTGACGATGAAACACAGAAATTGCATCCGAATTTAATACAAAAGGCAAAAAGCCGACTTAAGTACAAGAGGACTGACACTCTAACTCTCTATGATTTGAACCTCTCCTGTGAATCCAGTTTTAGATTCCGGTGCTTCACTTCAGGTTTACTGTATCCCTTGGACCATCTTATTGGCGATGAAACACAGAAATTGCATCCGAATTTAATACAAAAGGCACAATGCCGACTTAAGTACAAGAGGACTGACACTCTAACTTTCTATGATTTGAACCTGTCCTGTGAGTCCAGTTTTAGTTTTCGATGCTTCACTTCAGGTTTACTGTATCCCTTGGACCTTCTTATTGACGATGAAACACAGATATTGCATCCGAATTTAATACAAAAGTCACAATCCCCAACTTAAGTACAAGAGGACTGGCACACTAACTTTCTGTGATTTGAACCTCTCCTGTGAGTCCAGTTTTAGATTCCGTTGCTTCTATTCAGGTTTACTGTATCCCTTGGACATTCTTATTGACGATGAAACACAGAAATTGCATCCGAATTTAATACGAAAGGCACAATGCAGACTTAAGTACAAGAGGACAGACACTCTAGCTTTCTATGATTTGAACCTCCCCTGTGAGTCCAGTTTTAGATTCCGATGCTTCACTTCAGGTTTACTGTATCCCTTGGACATTCTTATTGACGGTGTACACAGAATTTGCATCCGAATTTAATACATAAGGCATAATGCCGACTTAAGTACAAGAGGACTGACACTCAAACGTTCTATGATTTGAACCTCACCTGTGAGTCCAGTTTTAGATTCCGATGCTTCACATCAGGTTTACTGTATCCCTTGGACCTTCTTATTGGCGATGAATTACAGAAATTGCATCCGAATTTAATACAAAAGGCACGATGCCGACTTAAGTACAAGAGGACTGACACTCAAACTTTCTATGATTTGAACCTGTCCTGTGAGTCCAGTTTTAGATTCCGATGCTTCACTTCAGGTTTACTGTTTCCCTTGGACTTTCTTATTGACGATGAAACACAGATATTGCATCCGAATCTAATACAAAAGTCACAATGCCGACTTAAGTACAAGAGGACTGACTCTCGAACTTTCTATGATTTGAACCTCTCCTGTGAGTCCAGTTTTAGATTCCGATGCTTCACTTCAGGTTTACTGTATACCTTGGACAATCTTACTGACGATGAAACACAGAAATTGCATCAGAATTTAATACAAAATGCACAATGCCGAGTTAAGTCCAATAGGACTGACACTCTAACTTTCTATGATATAAACCTCTCCTGTGAGTCCAGTTTTAGATTCCGATGCTTCACTTCACGTTTACTGTATACCTTGGACCTTCATATTGACGATGAAGCACATATATTGCATCCGAATTTAATACAAAAGGCACAATGACGACTTATGTACAAGAGGCCTGACACTCTAACTTTCTATGATTTGAACCTCTCCTGTGAGTCCAGTTTTAGATTCCGAAGCTTGACTTCAGGTTTACTGTATACGGTGGACCCTCTTATTGACGATGAACGACAGAAATTGCATGCGAATTTGATACAAACGTCACAATGCCGACTTCAGTACAAGAGGACTGACACTCTAATTTTCTATGATTTGTACCTCTCCTGTGACTCCAGTTTTATATTCCGATGCTTCACTTCAGGCTTACTGTATCCCTTGGTCGTTCTTATTGACGATGAAACACAGAAATTGCATCAGAATTTAATACAAAAGGCATATTACCGACTAAAGTACAAGACGACTGACACTCTGACTTTCTATGATTTGAACCTCTCCTGTGAGTCCAGTTTTAGATTCCGATGCTTCACTTCAGGTTTACTGTATCCCTTGGACCTTCTTATTGACGATGAAACACAGAAATTGCATCCGAATTTAATACAAAAGTCACAAAGCCGACTTAAGTACAAGAGGACTGACACTCTAACTCCCTATGATTTGAACCTCTCCTGTGAATCCAGTTTTAGATTCCGATGCTTCACTTCAGGTTTACTGTACCCCTTGGACCTTCTTATTGACGATGAAACACAGATATTGCATCCGAATTTAATACAAAAGTCACAATGCCGACTTAAGTACAAGAGGACTGACTCTATAACTTTATATGATTTGAACCTCTCCTGTGAGTCCAGTTTTGGATTCATATGCTTCACTTCTGGTTTACTGTATACCTTGGACATTCTTATTGACGATGAAACAGAGATATTGCATCCGAGTTTAATACAAAATACATAATGCTGACTTAAGCCCAAAAGGACTAACACTCTAACTCTCTATGATAAAAACCTCTCCTGTGTGTCCAGTTGAAGATTCCGATGGTTCACTTCAGGTTTATTCTATACCTTGGACCATCTTATTGATGATGAAACACAGAAATTGCATCCGAATTTAATACAAAAGGCACAATGCCGACCTAAGTACAAAAGGACTGACACTCTAACTTTCTATGATTTGAACCTCTCCTTTGAGTCCAGTTTTAGATTCCGATGCTTCACTTCGGGTTTACTGTATCCCTTGGACCTTCTTACTGACGACGAAACACAGAAATTGCATCCGAATGTAATACAAAAGGCACAATGCCGACTTAAGTTTAAGAGGACTGACACTCTAACTCTCTATGATTTGAACCTCTCCTGTGAGTTGAGTTTTAGATTCCGATGCTTGACAGCAGGTTTACTGTATCCCTTGGACCATTTTGTTGACGATGAAACACAGATATTGCATCCGAATTTAGTACAAAAGGCGCAATACCGACTTAAGTACAAGAGGACTGACACTCTGATTTTCTATGATTTGAACCTCTGCTGTGAGTCCAGTAGCAGATTCCGATGCTTCACTTCAGGTTTACTGTATCCCTTGGACCTTCTTATTGACGATGAAACACAGAAATTGCATCCGAATTTAGTACAAAAGGCACAATGCCGACTTAAGTACAAGATTATTGACACTCTAACTCTCTATGATTTGAAACTCTCCTGTGACTTGAGTTTTAGATTCCGGTGCTTCACATCAGGTTTACTGTATCCCTTGGAGCATTTTGTTGACGATGAAACACAGATATTGCATCCGGATTTAATACAAAGGGCGCAATACCGACTTAAGTACAAGAGGACTGACAGTCTAACTTCCTATGATTTGAACCTCACCTGTGAGTCCAGTTTTAGATTCCGATGCTTCACTTCAGGTTTACTGTATTTCTTGGACCTTGTTTTTGGCGTTGAGTTACAGAAATTGCATCCGAACTTAATACAAAAGGCACAATGTCGACTTAAGTACAAGAGGACTGACACTCTAACTTTCTATGATTTGAACCTGTCCTGTGAATCCAGTTTTAGATTCCGATGGTTCACTTCAGGTTTACTCCATAAATTAGACCTTCTTATTGATGATGAAACACAGAAATTGCATACGAATTTAATACAAACGTCACAATGCCGACTTAAGTACAAGAGCACTGACACTTTAACTTTCTATGATTTGAACCACTCCTGTGAGTCCAGTTTTAGATTCCGATGCTTCACTTCTGGTTTACTGTTTACCTTGGACCATCTTATTGATGTTGAAACACAGAAATTGCATCCGAATATAATACAAAAGGCACAATGCCGACCTACGTACAAGAGGACTAACACTCTAACTTTCTATGATTTGAACCTCTCCCTTGAGTCCAGTTTTAGATTCCGATGCTTCACTTCGGGTTTACTGTATCCTTTGGACCCTCTTATTGACGACGAAACACAGAAACTGCATCCGAATTTAATACAAAAGGCAAAATGCCGACTTAAGTACAAGAGGACTGACACTCTAACTTTCTATGACTTGAACCTCTCCTTTGAGTCCAGTTTCAAATTCTGATGCTTCACTTCAGGTTTACTGTATCCCTTGGACTTTCTTATTGACGATGAAACACAGAAATTGCATCCGAATTTAATACAAAAGGCATATTACCGACTTAAGTACAAGAGGACTGACACTCTAACTCTCTATGATTTGAACCTCTCCTGTGAATCCAGTTTTAGATTCCGATGCTTCACTTCAGGTTTACTGTATCCCTTGGACCTTCTTATTGACGATGAAACACAGATATTGCATCCGAATTTAATACAAAAGTCACAATGCCGACTTAAGTACAAGAGGACTGACTCTCTAACTTTATATGATTTGAACCTCTCCTGTGAGTCCAGTTTTAGATTCCTATGCTTCACTTCAGGTTTACTGTATACCTTGGACATTTTTACTGACGATGAAACACAGAAATTGCATCAGAATTTAATACAAAATGCACAATGCCGAGTTAAGTCCACTAGGACTGACACTCTAACTTTCTATGATATAAACCTCTCCTGTGAGTCCAGTTTTAGATTCCGATGCTTCACTTCAAGTTTACTGTATACCTTGGACCTTCATATTGACGATGAAGCACATATAATGCATCCGAATTTAATACAAAAGGCACAATGATGACTTATGTACAAGAGGACTGACACTCTAACTTTCTATGATTTGAACCTCTCCTGTGAGTGCAGTTTTAGATTCCGATGCTTCACTTCAGGTTTACTGTATACGGTGGACCCTCTTATTGACGATGAACGACAGAAATTGCATGCGAATTTATTACAAACGTCACAATGCCGACTTAAGTACAAGAGGACTGACACACTAATTTTCTATGATTTGAACCTCACGTGTGAGTCAGTTTAATATTCCGATGCATCACTTCGGGTTTACTGTATCCTTTGGACCTTCTTATTGACGACGAAACACAGAAATTGCATCCGAATTTAATACAAAAGGCAAAATGCCGACTTAAGTACAAGAGGACTGACACTCTAACTCTCTATGATTTGAACCTGTCCTGTGAGTTGAGTTTTAGATTCCGATGCTTCACATCAGGTTTACCTTATCCCTTGGACCATTTTGTTGACGATGAAACACAGATATTGATTCCGAATTTAATACAAAAGGCGCAATACCGACTTAAGTACAAGAGGCCTGACACTCTGACTTTCTATGAATTGAACCTCTCCTGTGAGTCCAGTTGTAGATTCCGATGCTTCACTTCAGGTTTACTGTATCCCTTGGACCTTCTTATTGACGATGAAACACAGAAATTGCATACGAATTAATACAAAAGGCACAATACCGACTTAAGTACAAGAGGACTGGCACTCTCATTTTCTATGATTTGAACCTCACCTGTGAGTCCAGTTTTAGATTCCGATGCTTCTATTCAGGTTTACTGTTTACTTGGACCTTCTTATTGACGATGAATCACAGAAATTGCATCCCAATTTAATACGAAAGGCACAATGCCGACTTAAGTACAAGAGGACAGACACTCTAACTTTCTATGATTTGAACCTCTCCTGTGAGTCCAGTTTTAGATTCCGATGCTTCACTTCAGGTTTACTGTATCCCTTGGACTTTCTTGTTGACGATGATACACAGAAATTGCATCCGAATTTAATACAAAAGGCATATTACCGCCTTAAGTACAAGAGGACTGACACTCTAACTTTCTACGATTTGAACCTCTCCTTTGAGACCAGTTTTAGATTCCGATGCATCACTTCAGGTTTACTGTATCCCTTGGACCTTCTTATTGACGATGCAACACAGAAATTGCATCCGAATGTAATACAAAAGGCACAAAGCCGACTTAAGTACAAGACGACTGACACTCTAACTCTCTATGATTTGAACCTCTCCTGTGAATCCAGTTTTAGATTCCGATGCTTCACTTCAGGTTTTCTGTATCCCTTGGACCTTCTTATTGACGACGAAACACAGATATTGCATCCGAATTTAATATAAAAGTCACAATGCCGACTTAAGTACAAGAGGACTGACTCTCTAACTTTATATGATTTGAACCTCTCCTGTGAGTCCAGTTTTAGATTCCTATGCTTCACTTCAGGTTTACTGTATACCTTGGACATTCTTACTGACGATGAAACACAGAAATTGCATCAGAATTTAATACAAAATGCACAATGCCGAGTTAAGTCCATTAGGACTGACACTCTAACTTTCTATGATATAAACCTCTCCTGTGAGTCCAGTTTTAGATTCCGATGCCTCACTTCAGGTTTACTGTATACGGTGGACCCTCTTATTGACGATGAACGACAGAAATTGCATGCGAATTTATTACAAATGTCACAATGCCGACTTAAGTACTAGAGGACTGACACACTAATTTTCTATGATTTGAACCTCACGTGTGAGTCCAGTTTTAGATTCCGATGCATCACTTCGGGTTTACTGTATCCTTTGGACCTTCTTATTGACGACGAAACACAGAAATTGCATCCGAATTTAATACAAAAGGCAAATGCCGACTTAGGTACAAGAGGACTGACACTCTAACTCTCTGTGATTTGAACCTGTCCTGTGAGTTGAGTTTTAGATTCCGATGCTTCACATCAGGTTTACCTTATCCCTTGGACCATTTTGTTGACGATGAAACACAGATATTGCTTCCGAATTTAATACAAAAGGCGCAATACCGACTTAAGTACAAGAGGCCTGACACTCTGACCTTCTATGATTTGAACCTCTCCTGTGAGTCCAGTTGTAGATTCCGATGCTTCACTTCAGGTTTACTGTATCCCTTGGACCTTCTTATTGACGATGAAACACAGAAATTGCATACGAATTTAATACAAAAGGCACAATACCGACTTAAGTACAAGAGGACTGGCACTCTAATTTTCTATGATTTGAACCTCACCTGTGAGTCCAGTTTTAGATTCCGATGCTTCTATTCAGGTTTACTGTTTACTTGGACCTTCTTATTGACGATGAATCACAGAAATTGCATCCGAATTTAATACGAAATGCACAATGCCGACTTAAGTACAAGAGGACAGACACTCTAACTATCTATGATTTGAACCTCTCCTGTGAGTTCAGTTTTAGATTCCGATGCTTCACTTCAGGTTTACTGTATCCCTTGGACTTTCGTATTGACGATGAAACGCAGAAATTGATTCCGAATTTAATACAAAAGGCATATTACCGACTTAAGTACAAGAGGACTGACACTCTAACTTTCTACGATTTGAACCTCTCCTTTGAGACCAGTTTTGGATTCCGATGCATCACTTCAGGTTTACTGTATCCCTTGGACCTTCTTATTGACGATGAAACACAGAAATTGCATCCGAATGTAATACAAAAGGCACAAAGCCGACTTAAGTACAAGAGGACTGACACTCTAATTCTCTATGATTTGAACCTCTCCTGTGAATCCAGTTTTAGATTCCGATGCTTCACTTCAGGTTTACTGTATACCTTGGACCTTCATATTGACGATGAAGCACATATAACGCATCCGATTTTAATACAAAAGGCACAATGATGACTTATGTACAAGAGGACTGACACTCTAAATTTCTGTGATTTGAACCTTTCCTGTGAGTCCAGTTTTAGATTCCCATGCTTCACTTCAGGTTTACTGTATACGGTGGACCTACTTATTGACGATGAACGACAGAAATTGCATGCGAATTTATTACAAACGTCACAATGCCGACTTAAGTACTAGAGGACTGACACACTAATTTTCTATGATTTGAACCTCACGTGTGAGTCCAGTTTTAGATTCCGATGCATCACTTAGGGGTTTACTGTATCCTTTGGACCTTCTTATTGCCGACGAAACACAGAAATTGCATCCGAATTTAATACAAAAGGCAAAATGCCGACTTAAGTACAAGAGGACTGACACTCTAACTCTCTATGATTTGAACCTGTCCTGTGAGTTGAGTCTTAGATTCCGATGCTTTACATCAGGTTTACCTTATCCCTTGGACCATTTTGCTGACGATGAAACACAGATATTGCTTCCGAATTGAATACAAAAGGCGCAATACCGTCTTAAGTACAAGAGGACTGACACTCTGACTTTCTATGATTTGAACCTCTCCTGTGAATCCAGTTGTAGATTCCGATGCTTCAATTCAGGTTTACTGTATCCCTTGGACCTTCTTATTGACGATGAAACACAGAAATTGCATACCAATTTAATACAAAAGGCACAATACCGACTTAAGTACAACAGGACTGGCACTCTAATTTTCTATGATTTGAACCTCACCTGTGAGTCGAGTTTTAGATTCCGATGCTTCTATTCAGGTTTACTCTTTACTTGGACCTTCTCATTGACGATGAATCACAGAAATTGCATCCGAATTTAATACGAAAGGCACAATGCCGACTTAAGTACAAGAGGACAGACACTCTAACATTCTATGATTTGAACCTCTCCTGTGAGTCCAGTTTTAGATTCCGATGCTTCACTTCAGGTTTACTGTATCCCTTGGACATTCGTATTGATGATGAAAAACAGAAATTGCATCCGAATTTAATACAAAAGGCATAATGCCGACTTAAGTACAAGAGGACTGACACTCTAACTTTCTATGATTTGAACCTCACCTGTGTGTCCAGTTTTAGATTCCGATGCTTCACTTCAGGTTTACTGTATCCCTTGGACCTTCTTATTGACGATGAAGCACAGATATTGCATCCGAATTTGATACAAAAGGCACAAGGCCGACTTATGTACAAGAGGACTGACACTCTAACTTTCTGTGATTTGAACCTCTCCTGTGAGTCCAGTTTTAGATTCCGATGCTTCACTTCAGGTTTTCTGTATCCCTTGGACCTTCTTATTGACGATGAAACACAGAAATTGCATCCGAATTTAATACAAATGGCGTTTTACCGACATAAGTACAAGAGGACTGACACTCTAACCTACAATGATTAGAACCTCTCCTGTGAGACCAGTTTTAGATTCCGATGCTTCACTTCAGGTTTACTGTATCCCTTGTACCTTCTTATTGACGATGAAACACAGAAATTGCATCCGAATGTAATACAAAAGGCACAAAGCCGACTTAAGTACAAGAGGACTGACACTCTAACTCTCTATGATTTGAACCTCTCCTGTGAATCCAGTTTTAGATTCCGATGCTTCACTTCAGGTTTACTGTATCCCTTGGACCTTCTTATTGACGATGAAACACAGATATTGCATCCGAATTTAATACAAAAGTCACAATGCCGACTTAAGTACAAGAGGACTGACTCTCTAACTTTATATGATTTGAACCTCTCCTGTGAGTCCAGTTTTAGATTCCTATGCTTCACTTCAGGTTTACTGTATACCTTGGACATTCTTACTGACGATGAAACACAGAAATTGCATCCGAATTTAATACAAAAGGCATATTACCGACTTAAGTACAAGAGGACTGACACTCTAACTCTCTATGATTTGAACCTCTCCTGTGAATCCAGTTTCAGATTCCGATGCTTCACTTCAGGTTTTCTGTATCCCTTGGACCTTCTTATTGACGATGAAACACTGAAATTGCATCCGAATTTAATACAAAAGGCATACTACCGACTTAAGTACAAGAGGACTGACACTCTAACTTTCTATGATTAGAACCTCTCCTGTGAGACCAGTTTTAGATTCCGATGCTTCACTTCAGGTTTACTGTATCCCTTGGCCCTTCTTATTGACGATGAAACACAGAAATTGCATCCGAATTTAATACAAAAGGCACAATGCCGACTTAAGTACAAGAGGACTGACACTCTAACTCTCTATGATTTGAACCTCTCCTGTGAGTTGAGTTTTAGATTCCGATGCTTCACATCAGGTTTATTGTATCCCTTGGAGCATTTTGTTGACGATGAAACACAGATATCGCATCCGGATTTAATACAAAGGGCGCAATACCGACTTAAGTACAGGAGGACTGACAGTCTAACTTCCTATGATTTGAACCTCACCTGTGAGTCCAGTTTTAGATTCCGATGCTTCACTTCAGGTTTACTGTATCCCTTGGACCTTGTTATTGGCGTTGAATTACAGAAATTGCATCCGAATTTAATACAAAAGGCACAATGCCGACTTAAGTACAAGAGGACTGACACTCTAACTTTCTATGATTTGAACCTGTCCTGTGAATCCAGTTTTAGATTCCGATGGTTCACATCAGGTTCACTCCATACATTAGACCTTCTTATTGATGATGAAACACAGAAATTGCATACGAATTTAATACAAACGTCACAATGCCGACTTAAGTACAAGAGCACTGACACTCTAACTTTCTATGATTTGAACCACTCCTGTGAGTCCAGTTTTAGATTCCGATGATTCAATTCTGGTTTACTGTATACCTTGGACCATCTTATTGATGTTGAAACACAGAAATTGCATCCGAATTTAATACGAAAGGAACAATGCCGACCTAAGTACAAGACGACTGACACACTAACTTTCTATGATTTGAACCTCTCCTTTGAGTCCAGTTTTAGATTCCGATGCTTCACTTCGGGTTTACTGTATCCTTTGGACCTTCTTATTGACGACGAAATACAGAAATTGCATCCGAATTTAATACAACAGGCAAAATGCCGACTTAAGTACAAGAGGACTGACACTCTAACTTTCTACGATTTGAACCTCTCCTTTGAGACCAGTTTTGGATTCCGATGCATCACTTCAGGTTTACTGTATCCCTTGGACCTTCTTATTGACGATGAAACACAGATATTGCATCCGAATTTAATACAAAAGTCACAATGCCGACTTAAGTACAAGAGGACTGACTCTCTAACTTTATATGATTTGAACCTCTCCTGTGAGTCCAGTTTTAGATTCCTATGCTTCACTTCAGGTTTACTGTATACCTTGGACATTCTTACTGACGATGAAACACAGAAATTGCATCAGAATTTAATACAAAATGCACAATGCCGAGTTAAGTCCATTAGGAGTGACACTCTAACTTTCTATGATATAAACCTCTCCTGTGAGTCCAGTTTTAGATTCCGATGCTTCACTTCAAGTTTGCTGTATACCTTTTACCTTCATATTGACGATGAAGCACATATAATGCATCCGAATTTAATACAAAAGGCACAATGATGACTTATATACAAGAGGACTGGCACTCTAACTTTCTATGATTTGAACCTCTCCTGTGAGTCCAGTTTTAGATTCCGATGCTTCACTTCAGGTTTACTGTATACGGTGGACCCTCTTATTGACGATGAACGACAGAAATTGCATGCGAATTTATTACAAACGTCACAATGCCGACTTAAGTACTAGAGGACTGACACACTAATTTTCTATGATTTGAACCTCACGTGTGAGTCCAGTTTTAGATTCCGATGCATCACTTAGGGGTTTACTGTATCCTTTGGACCTTCTTATTGACGACGAAACACAGAAATTGCATCCGGATTTAATACAAAAGGCAAAATGCCGACTTAAGTACAAGAGGACTGACACACTAACTCTCTATGGGTTGAACCTGTCCTGTGAGTTGAGTCTTAGATTCCGATGCTTCACATCAGGTTTACCTTATCCCTTGGACCATTTTGTTGACGATGAAACACAGATATTGCTTCCGAATTTAATACAAAAGAAGCAATACCGACTTAAGTACAAGAGGACTGACACTCTGACTTTCTATGATTTGAACCTCTCCTGTGAGTCCAGTTGTAGATTCCGATGCTTCACTTCAGGTTTACTGTATCACTTGGACCTTCTTATTGACGATGAAACACAGAAATTGCATACGAATTTAATACGAAAGGCACAATGCCGACTTAAGTACAAGAGGACAGACACTTTAACTTTCTATGATTTGAACCTCTCCTGTAAGTCCAGTTTTAGATTCCGATGCTTTACTTCAGGTTTACTGTATCCCTTGGACATTCTTATTGATGATGAAAAACAGAAATTGCATCCGAATTTAATACAAAAGGCATAATGCCGACATAAGTACAAAAGGACTGACACTCCAACTTTCTATGATTTGAACCTCACCTGTGAGTCCAGTTTTAGATTCCGATGCTTCACTTCAGGTTTACTGTATCCCTTGGACCTTCTTATTGACGATGAAACACAGAAATTGCATCCGAATGTAATACAAAAGGCACAAAGCCGACTTAAGTACAAGAGGACTGACACTCTAACTCTCTATGATTTTAACCTCTCCTGTGAATCCAGTTTTAGATTCCGATGCTTCACTTCAGGTTTTCTGTATCCCTTGGACCTTCTTATTGACGATGAAACACTGAAATTGCATCCGAATTTAATACAAAAGGCATACTACCGACTTAAGTACAAGAGGACTGACACTCTAACTTTCTATGATTAGAACCTCTCCTGTGAGACCAGTTTTAGATTCCGATGCTTCACTTCAGGTTTACTGTATCCCTTGGTCCTTCTTATTGACGATGAAACACTGAAATTGCATCCGAATTTAATACAAAAGGCATACTACCGACTTAAGTACAAGAGGACAGACACTCTAACTTTCTATGATTAGAACCTCTCCTGTGAGACCAGTTTTAGATTCCGATGCTTCACTTCAGGCTTAGTGTATCCCTTGGACCTTCTTATTGACGATGAAACACAGAAATTGCATCCGAATTTAATACAAAAGGCACAATGCCGAATTAAGTACAAGATGACTGACACTCTAACTCTCTATGATTTGAACCTCTCCTGTGAGTTGAGTTTTAGATTCCCATGCTTCACATCAGGTTTACTGTATCCCTTGGAGCATTTTGTTGACGATGAAACACAGATATTGCATCCGGATTTAATACAAAGGGCGCAATACCGACTTAAGTACAAGAGGACTGACAGTCTAACTTCCTATGATTTGAACCTCACCTGTGAGTCCAGTTTTAGATTCCGATGCTTCACTTCGGGTTTACTGTATCCCTTGGACCTTGTTATTGGCGTTGAATTACAGAAATTGCATCCGAATTTAATACTAAAGGCACAATGCCGACTTAAGTACAAGAGGACTGACACTCTAACTTTCTATGATTTGAAACTGTCCTGTGAATCCAGTTTTAGATTCCGATGGTTCACATCAGGTTCACTCCATAAATTAGACCTTCTTATTGATGATGAAACACAGAAATTGCATACGAATTTAATACAAACGTCACAATGCCGACTTAAGTACAAGAGCACTGACACTCTAACTTTCTATGATTTGAACCTCTCCTTTGAGTCCAGTTTTAGATTCCGATGCTTCACTTCGGGTTTACTGTATCCTTTGGACCTTCTTATTGACGACGAAACACAGAAATTGCATCCGAATTTAATACAAAAGGCAAAATGCCGACTTAAGTACAAGAGGACTGACACTCTAACTCTCTATGATTTGAACCCGTCCTGTGAGTTGAGTTTTAGATTCCGATGCTTCACATCAAGTTTACTTTATCTCTTGGACCATTTTGTTGACGATGAAACACAGATATTGATTCCGAATTTAATACAAAAGGAGCAATACCGACTTAAGTACAAGAGGACTGACACTCTGACTATCTATGATTTGAACCCCTCCTGTGAGTCCAGTTGTAGATTCCGATGCTTCACCTCAGGTTTACTTTATCCCTTGGACCTTCTTATTGACGATGAAACACAGAAATTGCAAACGAATTTAATACAAAAGGCACAATACCG